>NC_069006.1:6437618-6438888 GCF_001194135.2 Octopus bimaculoides | reverse complement strand
TATATATATATATATATATATATATATATTTATATATATATATATAAGATGATGATGATTTTTGTGTGTGTTTTGATAGAGAATGTTATGTGTGTTAGATATAATTTTTTATCATTGGACTATACTGTTTGTAAATAGCTATAGTTTATTGAGGATATAAAGCATGTGTGTGCACACACACACATGCAGTGGGATAATGTTTCATAAGCACATATGTTGGCTTCTAATAAATGTTTTCTTTGCTGTTGCCTTTAAAGATCTTTGATCTTGGATTAAATTCTTAATTTATTTGCGAATTTATGTAGGTATATCACACACACACTAACACACATATATATGCGCACACACACACGTGCACATGCATGTGTACACACATACACATACTTGTGTGCACACGTGCACATGCATGCACACACACGTAAACCATTTATAAATATATTTCAATTCTCACTTTGTATTTTTTATTAAGTTTCTGGAAATTTCTTTTAATTTCAGGTCCATCATGTAGTCACTTGTAAATGAACTTTGACCCAGCAGAGATGGAAGGGTCATCTGTATCAAACAAGTCACAAAATAATCAAGGTAAGTTAATTAATTCACTAATCAATTTCCTTATTTTCAAACTCTGTCTTTCTTAAAAAGTTCTTGATAAAAAGCTTGCTAATTCAATTATTGAAATTAAATGAAACCATATCTTTATTTATATCTTCTTCTGTTATATTTCCAATATGTATTGATCTCTACAAGTAAACCAATCACTCTGAAAATAGACGATAGAGAATAACTTAGTGAACTGTGTTGATCCCATAAAGGAAATGGTTAGAATGGAGAAGGAAAACTGTGAAACTAGGAAGGAAATTGGTAGAAATAGATCCTATTAGGACTACAGAATTATGGGTGTGTGGTTAGGAAGTGTGGTTCAGGCTCACTTCATAGCACTTTAGGAAAGTGGTATCTTCTGTTGGGTTAACTGGTGTTTTGCAAGGGGTATTTGGTCAAGGAAATTTGTGTGTGTGTGTGTAGGTCATTGCCAGTGCCACCTGACTGGCCCTCATGCTGGTGGCACGTAAAAAGCACCCACTACACTCTCAGAGTGGTTCGCGTTAGGAAGGGCATCCAGCTGTAGAAACCTTGCCAGAACAGAGTGGAGCCTGGTGCAGCCTCCTGGCTTGCCAATCCTAGGTCAAACCATCCAACCCATGCCAGCATGGAAAGCAGATGTTAAATGATGATAATGATATATATATATATATATACATATATATTCTTT
>NC_069006.1:6435952-6437487 GCF_001194135.2 Octopus bimaculoides | reverse complement strand
ATATATATATATATATATATATATATAATTAGATAAAGATGGTTATGGCCAGTCTATGGGGTTACCCAGGATTTCATGTCCATAAAGCACTTAGCTTTACAGTGTCTCTTTAGACCCTAATGGCCAGTGGCCTATAACCTCTCTTCAAAGTGGAGGTAGGCTAGTTGTTGAACCAGTTATATATATATATATATATGTATGTATGTATAACTGGCATTCCGTCAGTTACATTGATGAGTGTTCCAGTTGGTCCCACCAACAGAACAGCTTGCGCTCATGAAATTAGCATGCAAGTGGTTGAGCACTGCACAGACACACATACACTTAATGTAGTTCTTGGGGGACATTCAGTGCGACACAGAATATGACAAGGCTGGCCCTCTGAAATATAAGGCACTACTCTCATTTTTGCCATCTGAATGGACTAGAACAACTTGAAAATAGAGTATCTTGCTCAGGGCTCAAGGACACAACGTGCCACCAAGAATCAAACTCCTGATATTATGATCGTGAGCTAAATAATTTAACCACACACATGCATGGAAATCTACCTAGTAGAAATACTTTCATGACACATTTATTATTTCTTCGTAGATTGAAAAAAAGGATGAAAAGCCTTAATTGATATTTGAACCTTAATGAATTCTTACCAGACCTTTCTACATCACTTGACCAATCTCAGAGAAATAAGTACCCATACATATATTAACAAATCCAGCAGTTTCTTTTATATATATACATATTGTAAAAGTGCCTAATAACACAACATGTAATGATGTAAATTAGAATTCCATATGATCTATTATTACATTGCTACTCAGAACGTAGCGACGGGTGAAATGCTGCCAAGCATTTCAACCAGCATGCTAAGAATTCTTCTAACTCACCACCTTCAATAATAATGATAATAATTCTTTCTAATTTTGGTAGAAGGCCAGCAATTTTGATGGGAGTGGGTATGTTAATTAAATTGGTCCCAGTACCTGACTGATAATTTATTACATCAGCTCTGAAAGGATGAAAGGTAAAGTTGATTTTGGCAGGATTTGAACTCAGAATGTAAAGAGCATAAATTGGTATATTGAGCTTTCTATATTCGTGCCCCAGTGTCACTTTGATGGCATGCACTCAATAATAATAATAATATGCTCTCAGTCAATAATAATAATAATAATAATAATAATAATAATAATAATAACAACAACAACAACAACAGCTAACACCACCACCAAGATAAAAGGAGAAAATATTTTATTTATTTATTACTGTCTTAGTGTTTTGTAAAAAAAACTTTATCAGACAATATTCAACAAATTGAAGTCCGACATGAAATTTCATTTGTGTCTAAGATTTAATTAGAAAGTCCAGATGTAGAAAATGCATTTCCCCCTCTGTTGTAACCATTGATATTTTATTGAAAAAAAAAAAAAATCTTAAATTATTTAGTATTATAAATGTTCATCAGCTGGTGCTATTGAGTTAGAAATGGCCTGGGTCACTTGTGCTTGGCACTTAATTGAAGTATTATGGAAAAA
>NC_069006.1:6433645-6435586 GCF_001194135.2 Octopus bimaculoides | reverse complement strand
CAGATCTGCCTGTACAAGACAATGGATTTGTATTGCTTATTACTGGTGATTAAAACAAGCATTATATAAAATAACAATTTCTTAATATTTTATGGCTAGACACAAATGTGGCTTTGTGGTTAAGCAGCTTGGTTTACAATCATGGGTCTTCAAGTTCAGTCTCAGTGCATGGTACCTGAGGCAAATGTCTTTGTGAGTGACCCATAGTAAAATGAAACTGCACAAAAGCCTGTCATGTGTGTGTGTGTGTGTGTGTGTGTGTGCACGTGTGTGTGCACATGTGTGTGTGTGCACATGTGTGTGTGTGCACATGTGTGTGTGCACATGTGTGTGTGTGTGTGTGTATACACACAAACACACACATATATATGTATATATATGAGTGAAAAATTGCACAGAAGCCCAACGAAGAAACGCAGGGAAAAAAATCATGCACAAGACCTGGATGTGCTCATCCCTCATCAGTTATTGACCAAAAGTCATCACAATTTCATACCATTATCGATAAGCTTGTTCATTTTGTTGGCATAAGTATGTATATAACTCATTCATCATCATTTAATAACCACTTTTCCATGCTTATATTAGTCAGATAGAATATACAAGCGACAGGCTTCTTTCAGTTGTTTTCATCAGTCAAATCCACTCATAAGGCTTTAGTTGGCCTGGGGTTGTAGTAGAAGGCATTTGTTCAAAATACCACACAGTAGGTCTGAACCCAAAGATCACATGGTTGGGAAGGAAGCTTTTGAACCATAGAGCCTGTACCTCACACACATATATATAAATATATTTGTGTGTGTATGTGTGCACACATGTTTATGTCCCCTACTTTAAGGGCTGAAATGCAGCAATAAGTACCTGACTTAATAAATTCTGGGGTTGATTTAATTGGCTAAACCTTTCAAAACGATGCTCTAGCATAATCATGATCTAGTGACTGAAACGTGTCAAAAAATAAAATTATAAAAAAATTTAGTCAGTCAATCCTGTAATGTTTTTTTGTTTTTGTTTTTGTTTTTTAATTAAGTCCAGCAGAGTTAAACATCAGCTGAGGTTCTCAAGACAATGCTTGAAATGAAATACAACCATATGTTGTATGAGTCGGAGGTTAAATATTTCTGTATTCTCAAAGTCTTTTATGGTATCTTTGTACTCCAGCAAGATATACTCTTAGTTCAAAATATTCCTGCAAGAAGAGTTTAAAATGAAACACTTGCAGCCTGTAAAGGGCACCAAAGACGGAATCCAATGCAGACTAGACAAAAATGATTGACATTTTCAGTTTACTAGAGATGTTTCTCTTTCCCATTTTGTTCTAAAGTCAAACAGGAAGGAAAGTTTAAGCACAGCACAACAATCTAGCAAAGCCACATTAATTTCACAGTATTGCTACTGATTACAACGATAAGGTGGTCTTACAGATGCCATTCTGTTAGATAGACTAACCAGTGAGGGAGTTTCTATATGGGTCTTTGATTTGCTAGAAATACTAATGAAATGCACTTGAAATCACATCTGAAGATTTCAAAAAAGGAACACATTAGATAATGTGTAAGAGAGAGCTGAAAAGTTCCTGGCTTTGGGTAAAAGAAAATATAGGACGATCAGTTAATTCTGATTTTATCCAACATATTCCCCTCTCAGATTCACACACTTATTGCAGTGGTCCTTCAGTTTTTCTAAGCCCTGTGAAAGAACTTGAAAGGTTGCACCTGCAACCAGGCCTTTTGTGATACCGTTAAAGCCAGGAACTTTTCAGCACCCCTTCATAGTCTATAATATGGGATTATAGCTGACCTTGCATTTAAATACCAAATAACAGCTGGATTGATTGGACTGATATCAGTACTCTTCCAATATACACACAGTAAGGACTTGTGTGTGTATCGTGTATTTGTGTGTATATATATATATATATATATATATATATATATATAT
>NC_069006.1:6414380-6433622 GCF_001194135.2 Octopus bimaculoides | reverse complement strand
ACACACACACACACACACACACACACACACACACACACACACACACACACACACACACACACACACACACACACACACACACAAAGACAGCATGTTTGGAGAAATGCCATATGTCCCTGTGTGATATATATTTTAATATATATACCTTCCATGCTGGTGGCACATAAAAAGCACCAACCGATCGTGACCGTTGCCAGCCTGGCAACCCTATGCCAATGGCACGTAAAAAGCACCCACTACATTCACAGAGTGGTTGGCGTTAGAAAGGGCATTCAGCTGTAGAAACCTTGCCATATCAGACTGGAGCCTGGTGCAGCCTCCTGGCTTCCCAGACCCCAGTCAAACCATCCAACCCATGCTAGCATGGAAAACGGATGTTAAATGATGATGATGATGACCTTGAAAAATTTTTCTTGTCAGTTAATTTATATATTATATGAAGTTTCATAGCACTAAACCTAGTTTATTGTGTAGTCTTATGGATTTCTTGCCTGGAAATGCATTCTTGATGGCTTTTAAAATGTAATTACACACACACACAAACACAAACACATACACACATACGTATGCACACACACACATCTATATCAGTAGACTTGTGAGAGACCCGGTTTGATTGTTCAATAGAATAGATATTTTGATTTTGTAAGATGCTAAATTGTTTCCTGTCTACCTCATACATGAAAAGACGGTAATAATGCTGAATTGTGCATCTGGTGGTGATGATGATGGTAATAGCACTGGTAGGGGTGGCAGCTAGCTCTTATTAACGTATGAAGTACAACAAGATTTCTATGGAACTACTCATGAAAGAACAGTCTCCCAACAACAAAAACATTAACAAAATCACCCCCAATACCCACCCACACCCACTTTCAGAGACATGTCTGAAATTTTAAATACTTAATTACAGCTTTTCTTGATATCGTCATTGGTTATGTTTTGTTCAGTTGCTTCCTTCCCTGCAATGGAAAGAAAATCTTGGAACTTACCGCTCTCCGATTCTGTCTGTTTGTCTCTATCTGTCTGTCTGTCTCTCTCTCTCTCTCTCTCACACACACACATATAATGAGAATATTTCACTTGTCAAATTGTCACTTACTAAAATTGTTCTAACTTCCTTTCAGCAATTTGAAACCTAAATAATTGACAAAGAGTTTATGGCCATTTGGGGAAACTACTTCCTGTTGTTTTGAAAATTCATATTACTTGTCTTATTAAAGCTGAAGAAACTACATTGGTGTCTCATGAGTAGAGAGTTTTGTGTGAATGCACTTCACCGAACTCATGTGTTCACCCATAATTCCCAGTCCTTAAGCCACTTGTGTAGTTTCTCATACACAATAAACTCATTATAAACACTTCTATTTCACTCGTTTTTATAGACAAACCTATCACTTAGGGAATACCTCTCTCCAGTCACATATTTATTGCTTTTTACCCAACATTTCAATAAAATTACAGGATCTTTTTTAAAACGGGGGCTACATTTTTCATTAATGTTTTACGTAGTGTTTTTGGTACCGAAAGACTTTCAAACTTCGTATACTAATCTATTTTGTGTTATAGAACAGAAAAATATTTTTGTATTCGAATTTATTTCATGTAAAAAATTGTCTTATTTCGATAATTTCAACCAATCACTGACAAGTATTCAGTTCTTTACATTTACTCCTTTGGCTGATTAAGCGATGTAAAGCGTATTTAATCTCCATACCTTCGTTTTATTTGCTTTTTTCATTTTAAATTTGCTTTAACCCTAACCCTAACCCTAGGGTTAGGGTTAGGGTTAATTGTTTCAGAATCGTTTGTTTATGTAGTCGGCACTTAATGTATATTGGCTGAATGGACGTCAGTGATTGGTTGAAATTACAGAAATACGACAACTTTAACATGGAATAATTTATGGATTTCTTTTTTTTTTAAGAAGACTAAGAGAAAAAGATGTTTTATGTGACACATTCTACCAGTGTTCCAAGTTTCAAAGTGTTTCGTTAATGAAAAATGTGGCCCCCGTTTTAAAAAAGATCCAAATTACAAGTAATCTTCATGCCAAAGTGATGTATTGATTATGTCATTGTTAAATCCCTGGCTGGCCATGATTGAGCAGATCCATTACAAAAGGTACATTTCATTTGTGACCACTCTTGTGTATTAGGGACAACATTGTCCATTATATCACTTAATGTGGCAGAGTGTTATTTAAGAGAGGTTTAACTGCTATTTTGTGCAGGTCAAGTGACTACATACAGGATCCCTTGTTGACATGAAATACAATGAACTTGCAGATAGTTTTTGTTATTGGGAGTTATTCAGTGCTCCTTTAAACCATATGCACCATAGACTATTGATTGGTGGCCCCCACAAGTCTAGGGATTTCAATGCTTTGGGTCTCTGTATTGGAGACCCAGTGCATTGTTTTACTATATTGCTGTTAAGATTATCTGCCAGGTAGGTTTAATGGCTTGAGCTTTTAAGTGCATTGATTTGGACCAATATATTTATAAAAACAGATTTAATTACAATGAAGCAGCTGAGGACCCTGATATTTTTATGGAAACAGCTAACAGTGAGGTTGTGATGTTTTTGCCTTTCATTCAGCTGGGAGTTGATACAAAGTTGTAAACTTGGCACACAACAACAATTACAACAACGATATAAGACAAGTTATCAATATCTGTAGATATTAACTTTGTGTGTGTGTGTGTGTGCGTTTGTGTGTGTGTGTGTGTGTGTGTGTGTGTGTGTGTGTGTGTGTGTGTGTGTGTGTGTGTGTATGTGTGTGCGTGTTTAAGTATATTGATAAATGTATCTTTATGTATATATATATATATATATGTATGTATGTATGTATGTATGTATGTATGTTTCTTAATGTAGAACGAATGAGAAAGGAGTGCTCAATGCATATTGCAGAGGATATGGTTTTTTATTTAAACTGCAGCTGAGAATTTATCTTGTGACTTGAGTTTCATGCTGCTGCTGTCATCAGGTGAAACTCTCCTATGCTTCCCATCAGATTCTTTTGATCACATTTTCAATGTTTTGCCTCAAGCATTTTAAGGATTGCTTCTTTTTTTGATGAAATAGGTATATTTTTCAGAGGGTATCACTAGTCTACGTATTTTCTCTCATGATGTATTGGTCGGCCCAGTACTAAAAAAGAAGTGCTGTACAGTGGGACTGAACTGAAAGTCATGTGACTGAGAAAAATCTTCTTAGCTACACTGCCATGTAGTTAAAATATATCTTTTATCTTTTACTTGTTTCAGCCATTGGATTATGGCCATGCTGGGGTACCACCTTTTAGCTGAACAACTATCTTTTAAAGCAAAGTTTGAGGGTCATAAACAAACAAACAAACATGGATTGTAAAGCAACTGAGGTGGGAGGTGGTGGTGGGGCAAACATAACGACACACTCATACATAGTGGGCTTCTTTCACTTTCCATCTACCAAATCCACTCCCAAAACTTTGGTTGACCCAAGGTTGTAATAGAAGACACTTGCCCAAGGTGCCGCACAGTGGGGCTGAACCTGGAACCATGTGGTTGGGAAGCAAACTCCTTACAATCATGCCTGTGGCTATAAAACTTGTAGGTTCTTTCTTTCTCTCCACACACATCTGTCTGTCTGTATGTATGTATGTCTGTCTGTCTGTCTGTCTGTATGTATGTATGTATGTATGTGTGTGCATGAGCGTGTGTGTGTGTAGTTACTTTGAAACAGACATGAACACACAGACACATACAATAGCTTACACACAACAGGGTCTTCATAGTATTTCCTGGATACCAATTTTGTATACTTCAACAATAATATTTATAACAGAGCTAATGTAGCATATAATTGACATTCCATGGTGAACTGGGGAGCTGCAGACATTGTAAATCTTCATATAGGTCCTTAGGAACATGTTACTTTTATTATTATCATTATTATTATCCTAGCTGAATGCTTGGCATGGCTCCAAGTATTGCTGAAGGACATAGATGAATATTACAAAAGGAGATAAAAATATCAATTGTACGTATTAAACTAGTAAATATTTGAAGGTCTGCATAAAGACTTGTATTAATTGTATCGGTTGGTTTTTATAACACTGCAAAAGAAATAAGAGCTATAAATATTTAAGGAAGGGAAGTAGTTTAAAGATTACTTCTATGAATATTTAATTAGAAAAGTGGAAATGTGTATTATCTGTGGAGATACTGAAGGTGCCTGTAGGGCTCAGATATGGGTGTGTGGTGTGTGGTGAAGAAGTTTGCTTCAGAACTAAATGGTTCTGAGTTCATTCCCACTCTGTGGAGATTGTTGTCTTAGTGTCTCATGTCTCCTATGGTAGCTCATGGGAGTGAAATTTGGTAGATGGAAAGTGAAAGGGGTGTGTCTTATATACATGCATCTGTGTGTGTATATATACATACATATATATATATGATAGACAGTATTTTATTGAAGCTGGAAAATTTCGTAAAGTGTTACTCAGTTTTATGCAACCAATCATCGAACATTTGTCTGAGTGACACCTTGTGGCATTTTCCTGCTTCAATAAAACCTTGTATTTCCTCTATCTTTCATATTTAAGTACCACTTTGTTATGCATCTATGTGCTCACATGTTTGTGTATGTGTATATGGGAGAGAGAAAAAAACAGGAGATATAAGGACCCAGTGTGCGAGTTTATACACTGTAATTTTTAATTGGTGGGGAGTTACTGAAGTAACTAGATCAACAGCCGAGAGTTTCAAGGATATATGTGTGTATGTATGTATGTGTGTGTGTGTGTGTGTGTGTGTGTGTGTGTGTGTTCCCCTTAACTTAACATTTGCATGCTGATTGTAAACAAACCCCGCTGTCTATGCAAATTTGTGTTCTTTGTTTACCATCTTCTCAAAGACCAGGTGGAATGTTTAACTGGGTTTCTACTGCTTTCATTCATAGTCTTTCAGTTATACTTATGTTAGATTTCTCTCTAGACTTCATTACACTGGCCAAGTAATAGGTTTTATTTTGCTACATCTAAACAGTCATCTATGCCTCATTCCTTACATGGTCGCCCATGTTACATAATCATTTGGGTTGTTGAGAACTACATAACACATCTGCAGTACCTCAAGCCCTGATATTATGCCTTACAACCAGAAATCACAGGGTACCTTTTTATCTACCCCTTCTTTGTCCACTCATCACACCGCACTAACTTCTTTCCCATAAAACTTTCTCTTATTTCATTACTGCCCACAAGGGGCTACACACAGAGGGGACAAACAAGAACAGACAAAGGGATTAAGTCGATTACATCGACCCCAGTGCGTAACTGGTACTTAAATTATCGACCCCAAAAGGATGAAAGGCAAACTCGACCTCGGTGGAATTTGAACTCAGAACGTAATGGCAGACGAAATACCGCTAAGCATTTCGCCCGGTGCCCTAACGTTTCTGCCAGCTCTTGCCTACCAATAGGTGAGCTGGCAGAATCGTTAGCATGCCAGGCGAAATGCTTAGTGGCATTTTGTCTGCTGCTACGCTCTGAGTTCAAATTCCGCCGAGGTCGACTTTGCCTTTCATCCTTTTGAGGTTGATTAAATAAGTAGCAGTTATGCACTGGGGTCGATATAATTGCCATGCCATCTTTTTGTCTTTTTTGACTCTGGATCACTCTTCCACATTTTGACCTTTTCCCCGCAGTTCTTCAACAGACTGTTCTGAGAACATAACTTTTAGTGTACAGAAGTATCCACCCCGACCAATCTGGACCCACAGGGGATTTTCCCCAGGTATATGATCAAGGCATGACTGAGATGACTCTGTTTTACACCCACCCCTCATCTCCATTCCTTATAAAGTTTATTATTGGTCCTGGTTTTGCTTCACACATTGACACATCACTGGATGCCTCTCTTCTGAGACTGTTATCTGTACCGATTTTTCTCATTCATCACTTGAATATAGATCTTGTGACCCGATCCGAAGCCTTCATATTAACAAATACAAAATAGAGTTGTTTTGAGTTAAACAACGGTCTCACTAAAATCTTAAACAACTGCATTACATACATACATACATACATACATACATACAAACATGCATTAGATAGGGCACAAATGGCAGAATTCTAGCCCAGATTTTGGTTCCCTGATCTGCATATGTGCGTGTTAAAGTTGGTTTAAATAATGCAGTTTGTTTTCTCACTAACTGTAATCCTAAAGCACATTTGTTTGAACTCAGAATATACCAGAAATATATTCCAAAATATAGCAGAAAGACGCATGCAATTTTCTCACAATGTATATAATATATATATATAATATATATATATATAATATATATATATCATCATTATATATATATATATATATATATATATATATATGCACGTGTTTGTGAGTGTGTGTAAGTAATAATAAATTAAAGTGAACCAATAATTAGAAACAGACAGTCACAACAAAAATAGATAAGATTTTCCAGGTAATTTATTTATTTGGCTCTATTATAACACTTTCTTTCTTCCTAAAGATATTCAGAATTTTTTTTTTTTATTTTTCATCTTGTACTTTGTTGTGTCCTCTCATATCCGAAATGAAATAATACAAAAAAAAAAAAAAATAATGAAGACAAGACAAAAGAAGAACTTAGTTCAAACAGTTCGACAACAATAACAACAACAATAACAACCACAATAACAACAACAATGAAGAATCTTAAGCTTAACAGTCATTTATTATCTGACAGCTCTCAAGGAAGCTTTTATGATCGTCATAGTTTCTATTAGATTGTATTCACAAGTCAAACAAAAAGGTTAAAAAAGCAAAACACAAAACAAACACAAACTTATGTTTTTCTAATCTGTCTCTTTAATGTCATTATTTATTTATATATTTTCAACTGGTCCACTGGTTTCTTTTTCAAAATTGGAAAATTTCATGATCTCAAAGGAAATTAAATTGAAGGTGCCATGATTCCAAAATATACCAGAAAGACGCATGCAATTTTCTCACAATGTGTTGTTGTTGTTATTATTATTATTATTATCATCAAGATCATTATTGTTTCAAGTCAATTATTTTTTTTAACTTTGTTCCACTTGAGAAACTTATAACTTTCAATTGAGGATGATTTTGTTCTGTCTTTATAGCCTAAATTTAACTCACTCACCAACAATATCAGTTGCATACACAACAAACATATCTTTATACTCCACTTCACATCATACATCATCATTATCATCATCATTTAACATCCGTTTTCCATGCTGGCATGGGTTGGATGGTTTGACAGGAGCTGGTAAGGCCACACCAAACTCCATTGTTTTGGCATGGTTTCTACAGCTGGATGCCCTTCCCAATGCCAACCACTTTAAAGAGTGTGCTGGGTGCTTTTTAGGTGGTATCGGAACCAGTGCCTTTTATGTGACACTTTCACTAATGCATTTTATGTGACACCAGCACCGACAGGGTCACCAAGTAACTTGTAAAGCAAAACCCACGTCAGCTTGGAAGAGGGAGTAATAGTGAGGGGGTGATGGCTTTGTGCCAGTTGATGAGAGCTTAGAGGTGTGGAGGGAAAGGGATAGGTGTCCAGCTGTAGAGTTAATACATGAATACTCCAGTTGAAATAGAGAGGAGGGTGGATAGAATTTCCCCTTTATTAGCAATGATAATTTGTTGGTCACAATGGTAACTGTTCAAGATCATCTTCATTGATCTTAAGCTAGCTTGTTGTAGGGTTAAACTTTTACCCCACATAAGGGTGGTATTTATCTTCTAATACCCTTAATTTATAGAAGGATGTTTAACTCTACTTTTTTAGTGTGAAGTGGATGACAAATAGATTTTTCTATGGTTAGGATGTCAGTCTGTTTCAGTAGTAATAGTCACTTCCAATCCATATTGACCACTGACACCAGATTTATTCTTGAGTTAGTGTATCACTTCTGGTAGAGAGGATGTCATGGGTGGATCTGTTGGGGATTACACAAGTTCACATGTCATCAACTACATCACCACAACAAGTAACAACGTCTTGGCAAGAATCTTTACATCAAAATCTTCAATTATGTGTTTAGCAATGTTATGAGGCTTTAAGGATCTGAATTTGTCTGCTGCATCCCCTTTGATGAGATCTTGCCTTCACAACATCACTATTTCCCAACTCTCATCACTGAAAATACACTCAGTCTGTTGTCATACCCAGACAAGTGTAGGATGCTACAATAATCCTTTCTACTATAAGCAAAAGGCCTGAAATTTTGGGGGAGGGGATAAGTCAATTACATTGACCTCGGTATATAACTGGTACTTTTTTCATCAACCCCGAAAGGATGAAAGGCAAAGTCGACCTCGGTAGAATTTGAACTCAGAACACAATATGTTACAATAATGCTTATAGGGCAGATTCTCCACTCATTGATTCCTGTCTGTCACATCTTGTAAACTGTGCAACAAAATGCAGCTAGAAAACTACACAAGGTGGCGAGCTGGCAGAAATGTTAGCACACTGGGTGAAATACTTAGCGGTATTTTGTCTGCCATTACGTTCTGAGTTCAAATTCCGCCGAGGTCGACTTTACCTTTTATCCTTTTGGGGTTGATAAATTAAGTAATCGACTTAATCCATTTGTCTGACCTTGTTTGTCCCCTCTATGTTTAGCCCCTTGTGGGCAATAAAGAAATAAGAAAACTACACACATCTGCTTGGAATCTGGTAGCATACTAGCAGAGGTGGAAGTCAGGCATTTTTTTTTTTTTTTGCTTTTTGTGCTGCTAGCGTCTGCCACTTTGGACCCATCAAGTTAGTTTTGAACCCTTGTAAGAAACTACAGATGATTAGGAAAATATTTTATGCAGGCAGTAAGAAATTTTGATGAAAGAGATGAAAACTTTATGAAGCCAACTAAATTTATAGAATTAAATAGAAATTTATTTCAAGATTGTTGTCGTAGATGATTGAAATTGGAGTTGTTCAAGATTAGCTGTCATTGGAGATAATACTTGGCTGGATGCCATACTATGTAAATACACTGAGCAGTAAGAAAGAACACACATGATCTGTTGGTCTTTGGAACTGACTTCTTCTTTATTTGCTCTAATACTTAAAGCCAAGCATTTGGTAGCATTAGCAAAAAAGATTGCCAGTAAATCTGTTAGATTTCTATAGAGAAGCACTAAGTCCAATATTGCTCTTCCAGAAATTGAAAACATTTATTGAGTGGTCTTTTACTTATTGCGTTTTTGTTGTTTCCTTTTTTTTCTAGATTTTGTTAGATGTATTGCATGTGGGTGGGTGTGGTGGTGGTGGTGGTGGTTGTGAACGAGTGGGTGAGTGGGTAGAAGAAATATGAATGTCTTATTGTTAGGAGGAAGATAATTTAAAAAGAAAAAAAGTGCAATGAATTGGCTGGTGCAGGAGGAATACAATCCTATTTCAGTTTCATGCATCATCACCAGCATCATCATCATCATTATTATTATTATTGTTGTTGTTGTTGTTGTTGCTGTATTGATTTTTCATCTTTTCCAGACATATAACCTATTTAATTTCAAATACATGCCAAAAATATTGTCTTTTCAAATAAGACATCTTAAATAAATGTTGTCATATCTGATAAAATATGTTAACTATGAGCTGTCATAGCCAGTATGATAGAGTAATATATTGGTTTTAAAATTTGGCACAAAGCCAGTAATTTTGAGGGTGTGGGGAGTAAATCAATTACATGGACCCCAGTACACAACTGGTCCTTATTTTATCGACACCGAAAGGATAAAAGACAGAGTCAACCCTGGTGGAATTTGAACTCAGAATGTAAAGACAGATGAAATGCTTTACAGCATTTCATCCTGTGTGCTAACTATTCTACCAACTTTCCACCCTAAACAGCTTCAGAAATATTAAAGGCAAAGGAACCCTCAGTAAATTAATAGAGTTGTTAGATCAACAACTCAAATGTATTGAATTGCTTGTAGTAAACCTGTGAAAGTCAACATTGCTTTCTACTTTGGGGGCTCAAAAAAAGAAAAAAAAGTACCAACTGGTCTAGATGGATTGTGGCATGTTTTCTGAAACTTTCAGTTTTGAGATCAGATCCTACCATGGCTTACATGGGTCTAGACTTAATACATTTCTTGGTTTAATGCTACCACCTGGCATCCTGGGTCCCTTTAGCAGAGTTCACTCACTTGCAAGTAAATATTCAAGCCAGGTCTCTGGTTTGAGGTTATTTTTTTTCTCTCCCTCAAATCAGTCTCAGTGGCCCTGTAAGTAGGTCACGGGCACTACATCCCTTCTTCCCTAAAGGGTGAAACAGTAAGGGGCACATGACCAAGTACCTTAAAGTGTCTTGTCTGAAAATCTACAAATTCTGGCATCCTCCCACCAATATTATTAATGTAGACAGAAAAACTAAGGTAATCTGGTGAAAAATTGAATTATACCCATAATTTATATTTGTTTTACAGATTGCGTGTATGTGTGTGTGTGTGTAGGTGGGTGGGTGCACATGTGTGTGTAATTTCTTGGCCATATAGATTATACATTATTTATGACAATGAATTATATTGGTGATTAAAAAAAAAAACATCCAAAATAGTTGAAACGACTTCATCTTTTTCTAAATAAGAACCCAATCTGCAGAAACATTACAGTTTTCTGTAAGCTGTCCAATAACATTTGCCAACATGTTATACTGGTGTTAGATTTGAAGTTTTAAGAAGGACTACATTCCTTCAAAATATATAAATCACTGGATGTTTTGGGAGGATAAATCTTCACTGGCCTTCACTTACATGTTACATATATATATAAATATCAATTGGTTCTTTGTAGCCATTAATATTTACCATATATTGGCAAAGCATGTATGTGTGTGTGTGTGTGTGTGTGTGTGTATTTATATATTTGGATATGTATATATATATATATATATATATATTTGCATGTGTAGATATATACGGTTATATGTATGCATGTTTTATATGTGTGTATCTTTCTGCACACACACACACACACACACATACACACGCATATACAGTTACAGTTATATGTTATTAAATGAAACTATTTACATATTATTTTACTTTCATGTTAACATGAGTGAGGTGGCTCTCCAAATTTAGTAACATTTATACAGAATGTTGGCAGTGATGTGGTGGCCTTCATTCGGTTTGATGCACTTCTTTAATTTTATCTTTTTGATATAATAATAATAATAATAATAATAATAATAATAATAATAATAATAGTGGTTTCAAATTTTGGCACAAGGCCAGTAGTTTCAGAGGAGGGAATAAATCAGTTTCATGAACTCCATTACACAACTAGTACTTATTTTATCAACCCCAAAAGGATGAAAGGCAAAGACAACATTGGCAGAATTTGAACTCAGAATGTAAAGACATTTCCCAAGGTGCTAATGCTCACTGCCTTAATAATAATCATCATCATCATCATTTAACGTCTGTTTTCCATGCTGGCATGGGTTGGACGGTTTGACTGAAGACTGGCAAGCCAGAAAGCTGCACCAAGCTCCAATCTGTTCTGGCAAGGTTTCTACAGCTGGATGCACTTCCTAACACCAACCATTCTGAGAGTGTAGTGAATGCATTTTACGTGCTACTGGCACAGGAGCCTGTCAGGGGACACTGGCATCGACCATGTTTGGATGGTGCTTATTACGTGCCACCAGCACAGGTGCCAGTCAGGGGGCACTGGCATCGACCATGTTCGGATGGTGCTTATTACGTGCCACCAGCACAGGTGCCAGTCAGGCGGCACTGGCCATGACTATTATTTTGATGTCACTTGACTCAACAGGTCTCGTCAAGTATGTTGTATCACCTGCCAATTCAAGGGAATAATTCTTTCGTTTATAGGCACAAGGCCTGAAATTTTGTGGGAGGGGACTCATCTATTACATTGACCCCAGGTCATAACTGGTACTTATTTTATTGACATCAAAAGGCAAAGTTTACCTTGGCAGAATTTGATCTCAGAATGTAAAGGCAGACAAAATACTATGGAACATTTTGCCTGCTAACGATTCTGCCTGTTTGCTGCCATGAATCCTCCTTCTCATCATCATCATTTAACGTCCGCTTTCCATGCTAGCATGGGTTGGACGATTTGACTGAGGACTGGTGGACCAGGTGGCTACACCAGGCTCCAATCTAATTTGGCAGAGTTTCTACAGCTGGATACCCTTTCTAATGCCAACCACTCCGAGAGTGTAGTGGGTGCTTTTACGTGCCACCGGCATGAAGGCCAGTCAGGAGGTACTGGCAACAGCCACGCTCGAAATGGTGTATTTTACGTGCCACCTGCACAGGGTCAAATTCTGGCACAAGGCCAGCAATTCCAGGGGAGGGGCTGTACACATCTAGAACTTATTTTATCGACTCTAAAAGCGTGAAAAGTAAAGTCAACTTCAGTGGCATTTGATGTGAGAATATGAAGACGGATGGAATGCTGGCAGCCTAACTATTCTACCAGCTCACGGCCTTCATAATAATGATACTACTACTACTACTACTACTACTACTACTACTACTAATAATAATAATAATAATAATAATAATAATAATAATAATTCACACATCCTACGTAAAACAGTTTCAATACAATGAAAATAAGAGTACCACAACAAACCACAGCACATACCCAAGGTACACAGAGCTGTGCTCAATAGTGCAATGAAAGCACGTGATTAGAAAAAGACTACTGAATAATAATGATGATAATAATGATGATTGATGATGATGATAAAAATAATACTAATAATGATAATAATAATTGTGATTTCTTACATTGGTACATATCCACAAATTTGTAGAGGAGATGTGTTGCCAGTGGAATAAACAAAAGTACAAACCAAATATTTATTCTATTGATTCTGGAAGGATGAAAGGTTAAAGTGATGTTGCAAGAATTTCACTGGAGAATGTAGTGGGCCAGAACATAACAACAGAAGACATTTAGTGCAACACCCACCACCCTACCAGTCCAGGGCTCCCCATAATAGGGATATGAATAAGGATTTTATAATAATGATGTTATGGAATTGATATGTATGTATATATGGGGGTGAAAAATAATCTTCCCATTGTTTCACCCGTCCAGAGTAAGTCAAAACTTGAGCCATTTCTAAAGACAATCGCTTCACTGCTTCTCTGAAGTAATGAATTATCTTGTGTGTGTGTGTGTGTGTGTGTGTGTGTGTGTGTGTGTGTGTGTGTGTGTAGCAAACTATGGACAACACCTATGGAGTAGGAGCATAAAGAAGGAGTATCTTCTGAAATGACTAAAATCCATCTGTAGTTTGTTGCATACAGACTGTTTGAAACTTAAAGGAGACATGTTAATTGAAATTTAAATGATTAAATAAAATATGAACAAGAGTACTCAGAGAGTGCAAACCTCCACCAAAGCAACACCAACATCCTCATAACAATTAGTCTGAGATGATTTTTAAGATGAGAATATCTGAAATAAACTCAACTGCTCTCACAAATGAGAATACTAAAAATGAACCTGACTGCTCTCAAAAATTAAGTATAAAAAAAACAGGAAAAATAATCCAGGATCCTCGTCCGGTACCAGACTGATCCCAAAATTTAATCAGTTTGTGCCAGTCCTGAGGCCAAACATCCCTGAAAGTTTCATCTGAATTCATCCAGCGGTTCTTGAGCTATCTTATCCATGGACAAACAAATAAACACAACTGAAAACAATACCTGCACATTCGCTAAGGCAGAGGTAATAAATTACTTTAATATTACCAATATGGTAGAAAAGGTGAAAATTAAAAAAAAAAAAATGATTAGATTTAAGGAATATGGCTTTGACAATACAGTAGTAGATTGGTTGCACTGATATCAGGTGTTCAAATTGTTTGATGGTGCTTAGTTGTATTTTTAGGCAAACATTTTATTTTACCTAGCTTCAGTTTGTCATTTTATGAAAACTGGGTGAGTACCAGGTCATTTAGTAAATGTTGCCTGTCAGATCAAAGTCCACCAGTCTTCAGGGTCTGCCTTAGTATTTCTCTCTGGGCACTCAGTCCTGATGACCAGTTGAGGCTAATGCCCATTCTACATTAAATGCATCACACAGACACCCGCTATCAGATCATTAGCTGAAGATCTTCTGCTATGATAAAATTCCTATCAATTGCAATTAAAGACTGGAATTTAGCAAAATTTTACATTCTCTTAGACTTCTTAACTGAGGCCTTTTGTAAATTTTAAGCTAGAATAGGAATGGACAAATTTAAACTGACCTTTTATTCTCTAAAATGGTAACAGTGAAGATATGAATATACACCTGCACACATTAATAAGTACATACAAACCCATACACGTACTAACTCATGCATACAATCATACATCTGTTGTATTTTGATTTATGCAAGTGTTTTATCTCTTGTTTGAACTCAGATTTTTCTAAACAAGACATTAACATCTTAATCCACTCATAACCAAATGGTGTGTATTTGCACAGATATGTATGTAAATACACACACACACACACACACACACATGTACATACAACAAAATACAAACTCAGAAAAGCAAAATTATTGCACTAAATACTTCATTTGACTAGTTTCCATCTATAAGTAGGTCATTTTCTTATTAGTATTATTTTTTTATAAACTCTTATGGATATCAGAAATGTATATGTTGTGGAGGAGCTAAACACCTCGTCAATCTCTTTTATCATCTCTGATCTTTGACACTTCTTTCCAGAGACTGTGTTACTATAAAGAGGTGCCAATTTCATGGCCGTTTCCAGTCAACAGTGTTAGCTGTCCGAATACTTTTTATTGCTACATAAAATAATAGGTTTGCATTAAAAAGAAACTGAAATTCCAGCATTAAAAAATGGTGAACGAAGACACCATCCATGTGTTAGAATTTATCACTCATTCAAGCCTGTCTATTTTAATATCCTTATTTGGTAATAAAAATTTTCAACGTCAAAAGAATGAGGAAAATAAAATGAATATAGATATTTTATAGCTCAAGTAATACAATATATTATTAGTAAAGTTTATTGTTTTCCTTTCATAATTTATTGTTACGAAAACAAAAAGAAATTCATCAATAAAAACAAGCAGCAGCAGCAGCAGCAGCAGCAACGGACTTTCTTTTCATTTTCTGCATTTTGTTTTTATTTTTACCTTTTGACATATTTGGTATTTTGTCACTCCCAGTCAGGCATAGCTAGAGCAGTATTTCTATCATTACCGTTTCCCCTTTTCCTTTTATTTTTCTCTCCCTTTGTTTTTATTCCTGTTGTCCCTTTCATCCTTTTGAGGAACTTTGATGTAAATGCTAGCAATAAAACCAGCCAAAGCTCAGACTTTGAGGTGTTTGACACATATAAACTTGGCAAGGTCAACAGAGTTACAATAAGTCACCGTAAAACTACGTATTTCACTTTTATGTGCAAGGTGGAAAATAATGATTTTTTAAAAACCATGTTGCAACGGTAAATATTTAGAGACCTCGAGCTAAACCTCAATTTAGATTCCTGTTTGAAACTGCTTTTCTTACCTCCTCAATTTCTTTTTGAAGGGCATGAAACTTGTAACTTCCTGTTTGCCCTCTCATTAAATTGGAAATAAAATACCTCGTTAATAAAGGTATCCATTTGTTGAACATTAGAAAAGAAGGAAAATAGGAGTGAAATATCTGCCTTGTGCCTTCTGATTCTACATTAAAATCCCTGTCAGAACCTCATGATTTTCGCCTTTCATCTTTCAATAATAAAGTACCTTGTTTGATAAATAGAAGTCAATTGAATTTTCTCCCATCTCGTCCAAAAGGGGTTTAAAAGATCAGTTGTTTTGGGGAAAATCTAATGGAAACCATACTTATATTCCATTGTGAAGAGCACCATAGAGATAAGTTCCTGCTCTGGTTTCCTATACATCATTTTATTATCCATTTAAAAGGAAGTCGATGAAAAGCTGGGGCTGTGGGGTAAGAAGTTTGCTTCCCAGCCACATGGTTCCAGGCTCAGTCCCACTACATGGCACCTTGGGCAAGTATCTTCTACTATAACTTCCTGTCAATCAAAGCTCCATGAGTGGATTTGGTAGATGGAAACTGAAGGAAGCCCATCATCTACATGTATGTCTGTTTATTCCTACTACCACTTGACAACCAGTGTTGGTGTGTTTACATCCCTGTCACTTAGTGGTTCAGCAAAAAAAAAACGACCAATAGAATAAGTACTGAGATCAATTCATTAGTCTAAGAGTCTTTAAGGTGGTGCCCCAGCATGACCACAGTCCAATGACTGAAACAAGAAGAGGAAAGATAATCTTATTTTTCTCTAAGATATAGTTGGTTAAGTAAGTTCTTTTGTTGGTGGGTGAAAGTTTTCTGCTTCATACAGAATCACCAGTGTGCCCTTGTATCCATGATATTTGCCTGTCAAATAGCCCAGTATAGCTAGGTTGTAAATAGGTACCATAAGTTGAGGAAGAAATTTACTATTAGAAATAGCAGGAGCAGTGTTTGATTGAGGAAGATTTTGTTGCTGTTCCACCGTTCATCTGCAAGTTCTTGGGTCAAAGGTATTCCAGCCCTCATCATAATTTTCTCAAGTATTGTGTATCTTTGACCACATCATCTTTTTTTCAAAATGGTGGTGTAATTTGAGGGAGATTCAACTTCTGTTTTTAGCAGATCAAGTTAGAGAAGCCTGTACAAATCTAGTATTAGACCCGAGCAAAATGTAGGTCCCATTTCAAACTACTTATAAAATATTTTAGAAATCACTGCTCAAAATGTATGATTTATGTGTGGATTACAAGTATATACGGGATACATATAGTGTATAGGTATGTGTACAAGGTAACCAAAGTGTAAAGGTATATACATGTCCACATAGTATAAATGACTGTCTTAGAATAACAGAATAGAATGAAAGAACCAGAATATTTTAGGGAAACAAGATTATTCTTTATCAAAGAGTCCCCCTGTTGCTTCAAACCAGCAAGAGAGGGTTCCTTAATAATAGCAGACTTATGCCAACTGGCTCACCTTCTTGTAGAGGCTCCCTTGTTAGTTAACAGTCGACTAAAATCTCCTTCTTCTGTGATTAGAATGGAGCCCCCAACCCTACAAACAACATCATCGTTTAACGTCCATTTCCATACTGGCATGAGTTGGATGGTTTGACAGGAGCTGGTAAGGCTGGAGAGCTGCACCAGGTTCCAATTGTCTGTTTTGGCATGGTTCCTATGGCTGGATACTCTTCATAATGCCAACAACTTTACAAAGTGTACTGGGTGCTTTATATGTGGCACCAGCACCAGTGCTTTATATATGACACCAGCACAGGTGTTTTCTACATGGTACCAGCACTAATGCTTTATATGTGCCACCAGTACAGGTGTTTTATATGTGGTACCTGTATAGATGCTTCTTATGTAGCACCAGCACAGATGCTTTTTACACAACACCAGCACTGCCGATTTTACTGTGGCAACAACATGGGTGTGACATCAGCATGGGTGTGACACCAGAATGAGCATGGCATCTACATGGAGAAGAAAATTCTTCTGGAGTGCCTCACTAACCTTAAAAGTTATGGAATAATTCCATCAAGAATTTGAAACCTTGTGCTAATAAAAGACATGGATATATGCCCAACTGATTTTTCAAATTCATTTTGTTTCTACTCCCAGCCCCCTTTCAGTACTAACTTCATTTTCATAAAGGCAAGAGATGGTAATCTGGAACTGTCAGAAGTTAAAATTGTCTGTCTTGTTTAATGGATTTATTTCAGTAAAGGCCAACACCACACCCGACCCAACCCATACAATTATTTCAGTTTATGTCAGGAACCAACTCATAAATTACTTGTCATATTTTACATCTACAACACAAACATGCTTCATTAGGAATGAGAATCTCTCTGACTCTCTCTCCTAATACCATTTTCTCTCACTCTCTCTCTCAACTTTATGGTCATATATGGTATGTATACACACACACACACACACATATATGAATGTAGATTCATACATGCATGTATAAATATATATATATATATATATATATATATATATATATATATATATATAGAAATGTAATAAATACATATATGCATATTTGTGTGTGTATATATATATATATATATATATATATATGTTTCCCCCCTCACCTAGCCTTCCTCTCCTTTATACGGATATTTTTTCCTTGTGATAGCTACGTTTATATTTATAAATTTATGGAAAGTAATAAAATATAAGCTTAAATACTAGTTTTTAGTGAAATTGACTTGTATTGCGAATGTTTCTGAGAGAGAGTGTATGTGTTTGTGCATGTGTCTACATGTGCATGTGTCTACATGTGCATGCATGTGTGCGCGCATGTGTTTCTCTTTATGTGGCAGTGAAGGGAAAATTGATTTAGTAGCTGTACGAGATAACACACAGAACACTATAGACTAATATCCTTTACCAGGAGATAAAGATTCCAGTCAACTGCAAAGTGCAGAGTAGTATGTGATAAGTATCGAAACATGCTTCGTTTAGTAAGATTTTTGAGGTTAATTTGACATGAATAAATATAAAGAAAATAAAGGGGAAAAAAATCTGAAAACAAACAGTTTCATGTAGTTATATATTTTCGAAGTTATTTGAAATAAATCAAATTATGTAAGCATGTATACATCTGGTTGTATGTCTGTTTGGTTGTTCTTCTGTGTCAGTGTGTGAATGTCTATAAAGATGTAGAATAAATTTTATAATAATCTTTATTAGTTTCATAAACAATTGTTTAGCAGTGTAATAATAATAATAATGTTTTATAACCTTTTGAACTACCACTGCAGTAACTTCATAGTCTTTCAGTGATTATTCTCCACTTACCACCACTACTATCACCACTACTATTTTCTTTAGGATTTTGAGTAAGGAAAATTAAATTTGGGAGAACTTTCTATCAATATATATGTGTGTGTGTGTGTGTGTGTACACACACACACACGTGCACGCGAGCACACATACTCACACATACTGTCATTGTCAGTTAACATCCACTTTTCCATAATTGCATGGGTTGGGTCTACATGCACACACAAAACAGGTTTTTACCAATTTTCATCTACCAAATCCACTCACAAGGCTTTGGTCAGTCTGAGGTTAAAGTAGAATGGGACTGAACCTGAGGCCACATGGTTGGGAAGCAAGATTTCTAACCACCCATCTACACATGTGTCTATATA
>NC_069006.1:6405207-6413935 GCF_001194135.2 Octopus bimaculoides | reverse complement strand
ATATATATATATATATATATATATATATATATATATATATATACATTCTTTTACTAGTTTTAGTCTTTGGATTGCAGCCATACTGAGGGAATACCTTGAAAGGTTTAGTTGGTCTACTCAACCCCAGTATGACCCTGTGGTGGAATTTCTATACGGGAGAGAGAGAGATGTGACTAAGATAATGAATGTCTGTCTGTAATCATTTATGGGTGTTCGTTATTGGTAAAATGTCTATTAACATGGAAAAGTGCAAAGAGATATGGGTGGTGTGAAACAAATTGTTAATTAAGAAAGTCAATATTGTACACAAATAAAGACTTTAATTGTATTGTATTTAAATAGTTTATAGATTTCTTTCTTTTTTCTTTTTCTTTTTTTGGGGGTGGATTTTCATTTTAAAAACTGTTTAAGGTGCCAAATTTTATATTTACAAGAAATATTCCGTCTCCATTGCATAATCATTAAAATCACAATGTCACAGTTTTATGTCCATTTCTGCCATGTTGGCATGGATGGAATGGGTTGGGTGGGTTTGTAAGTCGTATAGCGTGAATGTTTATCAATTTAATAACATGAACTCCTGTTGGTTTTATTAAGAAGTAGAATCATAATAGACCAAGTGTCAGTTAATTTCCAAAGGCCAAAAATATTTCATTACTATTGCCTAAGCATGTTGGCTCAGGATTATAAAACCTTCAGCTTTTCATATTAACCCTTTAGCACTTAAACCGACCATATCTGGCCCAAGTATTCTACCTGTTTTATGTTTGAACTGACCTGATCTGGCCTTTCACATCATCATCATTTAAGGTCTGTTCTCCATGTTGGCAGGGGTTAGACAGTTTGACTGGGACTGGCAAGCCAAAGTGCTCAGCCAGGCTCCAGTCGTCTGTTGTGGCTCGGTTTCTATAGCTGGAGGCCGTCCCTAACGCCTGCCACTTCACAGTGTACTGGGTGCAATTCATGTGTTGCTGGAATGGGTGCCTTTTACATGTCACTGGCATTGATGCCTCAATATCATTCTAAAAATTAAATTCTTTTACAGCTATGAGATAATGCATGATTAATTCAAAACAGTGTGAATAAATAAGGATTATTTAAGGGTTAAACAATCCAGTTACATCCAGTCTGATAGACTAAACCATTGTAAACTTTTGATATTTTGTTTAACAGGGTCTTCTTTGTACGCCACATTTTCATGGTCTTCAAATCTACTCAGATTATCTCCAACATAATCCTCACCTTTCATGGTTTTATGGTCACACAATTGTATGGTAGTTTAGAGTTGTGCCTGGTGTACCCTTATCAGATGGGTAGTCATGATGGTTACATTAGGCATCATATATTTGCACCCCAGCATCACTTTGATGGCATGTGCTGCTCTCTCACTTGATTATAATAATAATAATAATAATAATAATTGGGAAATATGAAGAAGACAGAAAAAAAAGACTTTTCTCATTCTAAACCAAATAGAAACTGGAAACTGATTACAGTGAAGGAAACTGTTTGGATGAAGACACCCTCAAGGTTCCATGAATAATAAATAATTCCACAAGATTTAAGAGAGAGGAGATAGATCATAGTGAAAACCTGGCTCAAAAGTTTGGGGCAGAAACAGAAAGGGACAGTTTGGTTTCAGTTGGTCAATGCAATTAATAATTATAAAAGTATATATTAAAAAAAGCATAAAAATGTTACTAACATCACATAGAGACTTAATGTTAGTAATGTAAAAAGACAGTTGACCACATCATTTCCAACTGACCTGTCCTTGCCAAGTTTGAATGTATTCAAAGGCATGATTGATTTGGCTAGATATGTCCAGTGGGCAGTAGGCCAATACTTGAATGTGAAAACAAATAAAGTAATGATATATAAACATGCAGCAAACATGGTACATGACTATGACCTGGTCACTAGTGTCTGAGACATACCTGTCCACACTAACAAGAAGACCAAGGTAGGCTGTGCAGATAGGGTTATCAAGGATAGGAATGAAAATTCTCTCTAGCCTGATAACATCTCCAATCTGCTCTGAGTTCATAGCCTTTTGAAGACAAATTTACCTTTTGAAGACAAGTTTACTTTTTGTCTTTCCTGAATCAATAAAATACCAGTTCTGTACTGAGCTTGGTTTCTCTTTCTTTCTGTCTGTTTTTCTCAAAGAAAGCATCTGTGATCAAACCTGGAAAGGGATGGACTCTGTCAGGTTTAAAAATGCCCAAGGCACACTGGATATCATGACAGAGCTCCTACAACTCCATCAAGGAGTTGAAGGGCCTAAAGCAAGGTAACATCTTCATCCCTTCTGGCCCAAATTTTCAAATGGGAGGTGGCGAAGAAACACAAAAGCTCCAGAGATAGTAAAACACAGGGCATGGAATATAAAAGTGAAGATGGTACAATTACTTGGAACACTGGATATGATAAAGCAAAATTCTAAACAAAGCATTGACGAAAATAGTACAAAGGTTCACACTATCGCAGACAGTTTCAAACAGTAGCTTTGCTGGGTTCAGCTCATATCTTATGCAGCACACTTTCAGCTCAGTTGCATGACCCAAACTTTGCACTGTCTATACATAGTACGTAGCCTGGCTATTCATTAGTATTACACAAAACACACCCTCTACAGTAGTGGTTTTCAACTGGGTTCCGTATGACCTCTTGTTTGAGGATCCACACAAGCACAATAGTAAATTGTGGATTTACAGTAACATCTTAGGGTTTGATGAAAATATTTTGCTTTCGATGTATTTATTGCAAGACACATCTAGGACTTTTTCTCAAATGCTTGACATACTTCAACATGAATGGCCACAGTGGTCCACTAAAGAAAAATGGTAATCAAAGGGGTCCACAGATAAAGAAATGATTGAGAGCCACTGCTCTACAGTAATCATCCAAACACTATCACAAACTACACATAACCTACACAGTGGTTAGGCAACACTATAGCACCAGCAACTCACATTCTCATACAGCTGCCACTTGTTCTTACAACACAATTCCTACAGCAATTACTCTGAAGGGTTGCATAGAACTGTTGAAGACATGGCAATGAATAACAGCAACAACATGATAATAATGGTTTCAAATGCTAGCACTAGGCCAGCAATTTCAGGGGAGGGGGGGATAAGTCAAAACAACCTCTTCTGCCACAGCCACCAGACAAAGGAAAACTGCTTTGCCTGCCTGAATAATTAATATCAGCATTGCTTGGAACCGCAAGAATTCTTCGCAGGGTTCCTGAAGCATGACCAGTAAACAAGTGTCACCTTAGTCTGCTGGCTGTGGACAGCTGACACTTTCCATCATACTCAGCAAAATAAACTGAGAGTTTTTATATAATAATAATAATAATAATAATAATAATAATAATAATAATAATAATAATAATAATAACAACAACAATAAAATGACAACAAAAATGTAATGTAAGCAAATAATAATAATAATGCTGGATGAGAAGAAATAAGATTTTTGTCTGAATGTTTTCAAAGTAGAATATTTTCAACATGTAAGAGACTGGTTTTATTAATATCTGCTTTGAAAAGCTGCTTTGTCACAATTAATTAATGTCATTTAGTTTATAAGATTTTATTTACAAAATATATTCACTTGTATTTATTCCTCCTCATTATTTATTCATAGCTTGTACACTTTGGTTTGCTGTTGGTAGAATTGGTCTGGTACCAGTCTCTCTCTCCCTCTTTCTCTCTCAGATAGGGTCACCTATTGGTGACTTGAATTAGCATTATAAGCTAGCAAAACAATAATTTAATATAAAGTTCTCTCACAGCAGCAAGCTGCTTCTGTTTGTGATATTTTTTCTTACAATTTGAGAGACTGAGCTTGCAAGTTTTATTTCATTCATTAATTTTCTTTCTGCAAAGCTGCAACACCATGGTTGGAGAGAGGATAAAAAAAAAACCCATCACCACCTCAATTGATAGATCAACATTTTTGTCAACTTAGTCACCCATAACTTTCTCTTATAATTTACAATAAAAATCATCACCATCATCATCAACAGCAGCAGCAGTGATGTTTTGTTGTCCATTTCTTCATGCTTGCATGGGTTGTGTGAGTTTGCCGCAAAATATATCAATACTTGTCTCTTGCAGAACTGAAGGGCAAATTTGACTTCAACAGAATTTTATCTCTGATTATAAAGAGCCAAAGTAAATACCACAAAGTATTTCATGTGATCTTCTAATAATTCTCCCTCCCAAACTCACTATCTTTCTTAAAAAATTTTGTCTTGGATCTACACACAGAGTCAGTCATTCTGAGGGGACACAGGTACTGTCAATGCCATCAAACCTCACTAAATGACTGGTACTTTATTTTATTGACTCTGAAAGGATGAAAGGCAAAATTGATCTTGGAAGGGTCTGAAGAGTGTGCATGAAATGTCAGGAAAATGTAGCAAGGCATTTCTTCTATCACTCTAACGATTCAGCCAATCCGCAGTCCTTATAACAACAACAGCAACAATAATCCTTGCTGCTATAGGCATAAGGCCTGCAGTTTTAGGGTAGGGGATTAATCAATTACATCGACCCCAGTGTTTCACTGGTACTTAATTTATCGACCCTGAAAGGATTAAAGGTAAAGTCGGCCTTGGCAGAATTTGAACTCAGAAAGTAGCAGCAGACGAAATACCATTAAGCATTTCATCCAGCATGTTAACGATTCTGCCAGCTTGCCATCTTAATAATAATAATATTAATAATAATAATAATAATAATAATAATAATAATAATAATAATAATAATAATAATAATAATAATAATCCTTTGTGCTATAGGTACAGCATCTAAAATTTTGCGAGAGAAGTAAATCAATTATATTGACCCCCATTGATCAACTGGTGCTTAATTTATAGACCTCAAAAGGGCAGAAAGCAAAGTCAACTTGGGCAGAATTTGAACTCACAATATAAAGCTAGAAGAAATGGTGTTAAGCATTTTTTTTGTCCTGGCTCTTCCATGCTGACAAGTCTGTCAGCTGCCATTTTCATAATAGGAATGATGGCAGCAACAATGAGGATGACTTTCTTGTTTTTCCTTACCCAGAACAGCCTGGCTACGAATACATGATTGATACTTAATCAAATCCGAAGGATTGGTAAATAAACTTTCTAAGCAAGATTTGAGCCAAAAACATATTACAAAGCTAGTCTGGTTCTCATAATATACTTTGCCATTTCATATTTTATATTGGTGCTGGTATCACATAAAAGTCACTGGTAACGGTGCTACATAAAAAGCACCCAGTACACTCTGTAAAGTGGTTGTCATTAGGAAGGGCATCCAGCTGTAGAAACCATGCCAAAACTGACAATGGGATCTGGTGCTGCTCCTGGCTTTGCCAGCTCCTGTGAAATTGTCCAGCCCATGCCAGAATGAAAAACAGACATTAGTTGATGATGATGATTGTAAAGAAAATAGTAACAGTTTTTTGTATTCATTTTTGAATCACAGTTTTAATGAAATATTGAGCAAAAGTTACTAATCCTGAATCCTTGAAAATAAATAACCTTCATAGCTTTAGTATTTAAATTTAAATATATTTAATGTATTTTGTTATCTAAATGTAGACTGTAGTTCGCATCTTGTTTTGATGTATTTCTGTAGACAATGGGTTACTTCATCAGTATTGATAATAATAGCTTGTTTAGTAGAGTCCTAATATTGATAAAAGGCAGCTTCCCTGTTTAGTGTGTTAGCGTTGCTGTATTAATATGTGTATCAGTATTAGCTAGTGTCTTGTATGCTTATTAGTAGTAATAGCAGGTTGTCTGAGAGGGCGTGCAAAGATCATGGACTTCTCTCCGCCTTCTTACAAAGGAAAATGCATTGTGCTAACAATTTAATGTTTAGCATGTTAGTAATGCTAGTCGTCTGTTATAATAATAATAATAAAAATAATAATGATAATCGTAACACTAACATTGATGGATCTATAAATATAGTGATAGCAGCTTCAGGAAAGTAATGCATAGTTTCAGATATTAAATAAGCTAATGATTGCATGTGTGAGTGAGAGAGAGAGAGAAACAGACAGACAGAGAGAGAGAGAGAGAGAGAGAGACTGCCAGAGAGAATGTGTGCAGTGTATGAAAATATGTAGAAAAGAAGAAGAGGGAGAGAAAGAGTATGGTGTAATGAAGGGAGAAGAAAGAGTGAAAGAGGGGGGAAGCAAGAATAGGAGAAAGAACTGAAAGAGAGGAATGGTAAATTAAGGAACAGAAAAGTGGAATCTGAGAGTGATGGAGAAAGAATATAATTTTTTAAGCGAATAAAATATTTATCACTTCATTGGGAAACAGAAGGAATTCCTGTAATATTGACTTCATTTCATCTCCAGCATGAACCAGTGTAATTGGTGTAATTTGCATAGAGAATTCCACCTCTTGTGTTTGCTGTGTTAATAAAAGTTCTTTATTTCATGAATTTTTATTTCAAATTCTATAAACTTATTAAACCGAAGCATTTTAAAAGCATGTCCTATTAGCAGCTATTGAATAATAAATTGGGATTTGAATATCACAATTTAAATGAATATTAATTGACTTTGGAAATGAGTGGGTTTTAGTTTGCATTCTATCATAAAAGATTGCAGTTAAGACATTCTAATTCCTTAAGGATTTATAATAGTTACAAAGCAAACAGCATATTGTTTAACACTAAGTCAACACCGACACTGAGTGGAGCTATGATCAAAGACAGTCTAATCGTGACTAATCCATCTTCCATTCAGATTTAATGTATCTTAATCTACAGTTCCCTATGTCATTTTTTGGAACCTGTTTTACCACAGAAATCAGATAAATCCACTCAACATTTCATTGCCCTTAACTGTGGAAAGCAGTTTTATAAACCATTCTATCTTTCGTTGGTGGAGAATGTCATGTTTTCATGTTTGAAACTATCTTTAGATGAGATGTGTCAAGTTTACTGAGGCAGCATGATTTGCAGGAAATAGTAATTCTAGTTTTTGGTAGATATTTAACATCATTACTGAAATAACCATGAAATTTTATTTTGCAGTAAAGGGGTTAAGATTTTAAGATGTGACTGGAAGCAAATTTGGTTGCTATTTCTAGCAGGTTGAGTGACTATACTGCAGTTCCTTTGGTCGTTGAGTGAAAAATGACCAAAAGTGAATTTTCCTTCAAGATAATTGTAAACTGTAAATTCATCTGACTTCAGATGAATGAGTGATTACTTGAGGTCACTCTTTTGTAGAGCTCCCTGGAAACAGGGTCTCTTGGAGAAGGACCTAAATTATGAGCTGGTCAAGTTTGCTAGGATATTAGTGATCAGTTGGCCTTTTAGTTGAGATCATCCTTTAGGTGGTACTGCTACTGTTTATCCCTATCATTAAAAGCACTCCAGCTTAAAAAAAACAAAAAACTCAAACTATTTCTGTGAATTTGCATTTAAAGTTTCAAATCATTTAACTAAGATTTATTGGCTAGATTCATAAATAATTTTGAAATAATTAGTTTTGCCAAATAACTTGAAGGACATTTTATTTTCTAATTTTAAAAATATTACTTTCAGTTTTTGGTTTCATTAAGATAGTTGTCCTGTACTTTTAATTAAAAATATATGAATGTTTTCTGGTAATATTTAAAAGCCAGCCACATATCTTTTTTTTAATGTAAGTTTTCATATCTAGTTTCTTAGTTTTTCTGCTTTGATTTCAGTATAATTTGAAAATCCAGTTTTATATGAATAGAAATGATGACGCATTTAAATCTACAGACATTTTCTATGATTTATTCTATGACAACAATAACATTTGTACTGTATTAGCACTCCATTGGTTATGATGATGAGGGTTCCACTTGTTCTAATCAATAGAACAGCCTGCTTGTGAAATTAACATGTGACTGAGCACTCCTCAGACACATGTACCCTTAACATAGTTCTCAGAGAGATTCAGTGTGACACAGAATGTAACAAGGCTGGCCCCTTTGAAATTACAGGTACAACTCATTTTTGCCAGCTGAGTGCACTGGAACAACATGGAATAAAGAGTCTTGCTCAAGGACACAACATGCTGTCAGGAATCGAACTTATGACCTTGGAATCATGAGCTGAATACCCTAACCACTAAGCCACATACCGTCATATAGTAACATTTATTATTCCTCAAGGATTACACTACCATGATTCTGATATATTACAATGACATGGTTTTAGTTTATATTCATTACTGTCTCAGATTTTTGCTGTCAAAAAAACCCCTCTTCCTTTAGGTGTAAAATTTCAAGCTCGTCATTCACACCATTGTCAGACCCAACTGCTCAGCTTCCTTGTTTCAATTTAAAATTCCCATGAAATGAAAAGCATCAATTATCTTTTTATTTTATTTAGAAGCCCAGATTTTTTACTGAAATTTTAATGATTTGCAAGTAATACTTTTTATTTTGTGTGTGTGTGTGTGTGTGTGTGTGTGTGTGCTGGTGATAGCCATTACAAGTCATCTCATATTCGTGAGGGTGATGTGGTTTGACAAGGAAAGGACTTTTGAGGACTGCATTTCAAGTTTGAAGTGATTCGGTAAAGTGTTTAATGTGGATCTTGATGAATGAGGGAGGGATGACATGTAGCGGTGAGGCAGAGGAATTAGGAAGTGTTGGTCCTTTCACACTGGTATGTTGGTCCCTCTGCACTGCTGTGTTGGTCCCTCTGCACTGCTGTGTTGG
>NC_069006.1:6404769-6405197 GCF_001194135.2 Octopus bimaculoides | reverse complement strand
GTTGGTCCCTCTGCACTGCTGTGTTGGTCCCTCTGCACTGCTGTGTTGGTCCCTATGCACTGCTGTGTTGGTCCCTTCACACTACTGTCTACTTTCTCAATTACCACTGAAATGTTCAATTCCTGCTATGTCAAAATACCATGTTCCACTATACACGATCCATCTGTGTCTCCTCTATTTACCAATAATTCTCTCTCAGACTACACTTTTTCAAATTATGATTCTGGGTGAATGTTTGAACTGCTTCAGTTCTCCTTGTTGTGTGTCTTTCATTCAGCTGAGATTAAACCAGTTGTTTTGCTTACTGATAGTCCACTGATTGCACAACATGGCCAGGTCATTGAAGCTAACACTGTGTTATCATTTACATATATATGTGTGTGTGTAGATGTGACACTCGTATATATATAAAGATATATATATATATA
>NC_069006.1:6403508-6404517 GCF_001194135.2 Octopus bimaculoides | reverse complement strand
ATATATATATATATATATATATATATATATATACATACACATGTGTGTATAAGTGTTTGTTAGTGTCTGCTACCATATATAAGTGAATGTATATATAATGAATGTGTACAAAAGATTGAGTAAGAAGTGACAGTGGGAGATCTAAGCAAGATAAGAAATAAGCAAAAAATAATTAAAAAAAAATAAATAACTGAAGTGTATTGAACAAAACTATTTACGTAAGTTATGTAAGAAAATAGTAAATGCCATCAAAATAACATTGTTGTTCTCTTCAGGGAAAATAATATGAATGGAAACTGATCTAAGTTTCACCACCATCACTGTACTACATTGACCTTCGATATATACGCACTACATACATCAGAATGGTTTAGTTTCTTCATTATTCTGCTGTATTCATAGCTTTAGGCAATAGGGGTGGGGACAGGGTGTATCTCAGTTGCTGCTGTTTTTTTATGAATGTCTTGTGTTCTGCCTGTTGTCATGTAAAGAATTCTTCAGTGCCTTTGTTGTTGCTTCTTGCTGATCAGAATCTTGTCTAGTTAGAGGCCCAAGAAAATAGTGAGCTATTACAATTGTGTAAAGGACCATTATTGTTCAGTACTTTATCAATAATTCATGTTGTTTAATTCTGATAACTTGATATCAACTCATAACCAGTAAACAGTAGCTATCACTGTTTTAAACATTAAAATTGTCATGACGACAGCACCAAGCAGTGATGTGTATAAATACAAACTTGTCAACCGTTCAAATATGCTTGGGACATATTTGAGCCCATAAGAAAGCCATTTATTGTATTTTGTGATGGAGAAAATTTCTCACTGTAGACCAGCGTTTCTCAACCGGGGTTCCCTGGAACCCTAGGGTTCTGCAGAAGGTTCCTAGAGATTCCATGAGGAAGTGTGAGATAAGCTAATGCTAATTTCATGCTCGTAATATTACTATACATGCACAACACATATTATTGGTTATATATATATATATATATATATATATATATATATAT
>NC_069006.1:6396841-6403309 GCF_001194135.2 Octopus bimaculoides | reverse complement strand
ACTGTGTAGTAATGCCTCACGCTTCGAAGCGTGAGTCATTACTACACAGTTAATGCCCTTTATATAAATTATTTATATTTATATATATATATGAATGCAATAAACAGAATAAGAGCATAACAGACGACAATAAAAACATACGGACAGATAGACGATACAAAGACAGACAGGAAAAACCAGGATGGATCATTCATAGCCTTTTGTTCATCAGTCAAGTTTCCAATTATCATTACAGTTTCAACCTGTTACTCTTGAGACTGTTCATAATTGGTAGAATCCCCAAAAATCTAAGCTAAGAGCGTTAAATTTTTGGAAGAAAGCAAGCTAATGTGTACGATAACACAGACAAAGAAACGAGAAAACTGAGAAAATGTTACACGGTTACAAATACAAACAACACGAGAATAACAACAGGTGTCTTTCACCTAATAAGGACAAGTCAAGTTGAGCTGGTGTGTGGGGTGAGAGCCATGTGGCACAACATAGATGAATATCAGGAGACAGGAAAATAAGGTGTTGTATGGGCAGCAGTCAAGCCAAGAAAGAAAGGTCATGCTTGGCTGAACACCGGTTATATGGAAGGAACAGAGAGAGGTTGGGGGCAGAGGGATTGAAGAATTAGGGAAGAAACGAGAGAGAGGAAGAGACAGAGGGAAAGGTACAAGCGAAATAATGAATAAGGTAGAGAGATGAAAGAAAGACAATACCAAGAAATGTGATATTTACCACATGAACTAACATGAAAAAAAATATGTGAAAGATATGGTATGTAATTTTTTTTTTTTTTTTTTTTTTGTTCAGGGTTTCCATGAGACATGTAATTTATTTTAAGGGTTACACAAGGGTAAAAAGTTTGAGAAACACTGCTGTAAGCAAATAGGTGTAAATACAGTGAGTCAGTTCACAGCAGTCCTGAACCAGAACTGTGGGATGCATGCATTTCAGAGTGGTTATCTCCTTTTCAGCAATGGAGACCAAAAAGGTAGATGCTGTGAGCTGACATGAGAGACAGGTCCCTCTTATGATATTCCCATCATCACTCAATGACTGGTTGTACTATGCAGCAGCTCTTCATAAACAAAGTACAGGGTGGAAATTATCATCTTGGGGTACCATAGGGATTTGATAAGATAACAGGCTGGTGAGAGTTGATCTACATTAAATCTTTAGAGGCTGTTTTTATTTTCATTTAATCCCAGAGTGTAGAGGATTAATAGAATTATTAGTCTCTTGAAAAAATATATGTTGCAGTAGGTCTTCCATCTCTTTATGTTCTATGTTCAAATCCCCACTGAGATCAACATTGCCTTTCATCCCCTTGGGGCTAAGTACCAGTCAAGTGCTGTGGGTCAATTTAGCTGGTTAACCCTCCTTTCTCTACCAAAATTGTGGTCCTCTATCTAAATCGGTTTCAAATTTTGGCACAAGGCCAGCAAGCTCGAGAGGGGAGGGCAAGTCAATTACATCAACCCTAGTGCTTGACATGTACCTAATTTATTGACCCTGGAAGGATGAAAAGTGAAGACAACCTTGATGCAATTTGAACTCAGAATGTAAAGATGGATGAAATGCCACTCAGCATTTTGCCCAGTGTGCCACCGATTCTGCCAATTCACAGCCTTAGCCCAATATTTAAACTAGAAACTTGTTCAGAATCCAAGGATGCTGGCCATTAATAAAATTGGTGGAGCAGTGGACAAAATGCCTTCCAGTCCAAAGATTGTAATAGATGTTGTACCATCAGGGTTATAGCCTTTTGGAATTAAATTTGACCATTCTGTTTGTTAATGGTGCCAATAAAAGGATCTAATAGAGAATGGTTTTACTAATGTTCATCTCAAATGAAATGGTGCATTTCTTATTTTTGTCACATTACCTCACTAGGTCTACACAAACGTTATTACTTTCTGCATTTGACAGGATTGTTGTCAGTCAATTATAAGAATGTTTAATAACAAACTGGGCAGGGGGGGGGGAATAAAAAAGAACATTCAAAGACTTCAATAGGTTAGTCTATACTTTGAAGGATATGGCTTTGTCTTGGGATTATTGTTTCATGGAATTTTCTGATCAGAAATTTGGTTTCATTTGGTAACTTATTGTTATAAATTTTACGTTTCTAATATTATCATTGTTGTTGTTGTTTTTAGTTTCTTTATTATTATTATTATTATTATTATTATTATTATTATTATTATTATTATTATTATTATTATTATTATTATTATTATTGTTGTTGTTGTTGTTGTTGTTAATAATAATAATAATCCAGTACATTGTATTTTAGCTGACTCAAAGTTAATTTAGAAATTTTAATTACTCATAATTGTACCCTGAAGAATGAGATTATTAAATTACATTATGCTTACAAATTGGTACACAAACACACGCATACATACATGCATACATACATACATACACACATACATACATGCATGCATGTACACATGCACAGGTGCATGAACCCACACACACATACGCACACACACACACGCATTTTATGCTTTGGTAATTATGTATTAAAAAAGCTTTTTACTTTCTGAGGCTGGTGAAGGAGGAGTAGACTTTATTAAAAAAGATTTAGTGAAACAGCAGTCAGCCAGGCTTTACAATGATCAATAAACATTGACCCATGATATTACTGGTATGTTGTATCATATTAGTTTAATTGGATGGCAGTTGGTCTTGACATAGAGTGAGAACAAAGCTACATATCATCTTAGCAATCATATTAACTCCATCGGCCCTCTCTCATGACATCTCTGTGATATCGTTAACTCTGACATGATGGACCTGTTCAAGTCTGACGTTTTCTAAACTGCTTTGTCAATATATTGACATGTCCCATGGATACAAGTTATTAGTTGCTGGAATGGATCAAGTTTAGCAAGAAAGATTTATAAGATGGTTGTTTGGAGTTAAGGGGCTTTATATGTCAAGCGAAAAGTGTGGCTGAGTGGTTAAGAAGCTTGCTTCCGAACCATGTGGTCTTTGGTTCAGTCCCATTGTGTGGTGGAGCCTTTGTTAAATGTCTTCTTCTATAGCCCTGGGCTGACCAATGCCTTTTCAGTGAGCTTGGTAGATGAAAACTGAGTAGAAGCCTATAATATATATGTGTGTGTTTGTCTCCAATCACCACTTGAAAACTGGTGTTGTTTTGTTTACATCCCTGCACTTAGAAATTTGTCAAAAGAGACTGATTGAATAAATGTCAGGCTTCAAGGTGGTGCCTCAGCATGGCCACAGTCCAACAACTGAAACAAGTAAAAGATAAAAAAAAAAGAAGAAAATTTCAGCTAAGATATTTAAATTGGATGATAGAAAGATGGTGCTGTGGACTGAGGTCAAAGTTGGTGAGGATGTCTTGAAAATGTTGTTTTCTCAACATTTTTATTCAACACCAGCACAGAAAATAGCTGATAAAGAGACAGATAGGTCAACATTACTATCTTAAACAGGAATATATCTCTGTATGGGTTTTTTTTGCCATCATCACCTATAATATATTTGATAGAAAATTTAAATGTAAAATTGAGTTTCTCTAATATGTATTTAAAGAAATTCCCTTTAACATCAATGAAGTGGAGATATTTCATCCAATCGCATCATATTTTAATCACAGATTATATCATCTTAATAATTTTGAACATTTACTGTAAGAAACCATAGTGTACATGAATGGTAGATGGTCTGTTTTTAGTACCAACCTTGCTACTGGATCATAAAACCTGTTAATTTTGTGTGTGTGTATGTGTGTGTGTGTTTCTGGATCACTTTGGCTGTTTTTCCTAAACTTCTCTATTTCTTATATTTCTATTGCACACTCATTTCTGTCTTTCTCTAGAATTCTTTTTAAAAATACTAAAAATGGTAAAGCGTGTGGGCGTGAAGGGAATGGAGATGATAAAAAAAAAACAAGGTTGTTTAAAATACAAATAGGTATATAGCATCATATAGACATCTTTTATCTTTTACTTGTTTCAGTCATTGGACAGCGGCCATGCTGGGGCACCACCTTGAAGGGTTTAGTTGAACAAATCAAGCCAAGTCTGGTACTTAATCAATGAGTCTGTTTTGCCAAACCACTATGTTATGAGGGACATAAACTAATCAAAACCATTTTCGAGCAGTGGGGGGGGGGACAAACATACACACATACATACAGTTGGATGCCCTTCCTAATGCCATCTACTTTATAGAGTGTACTGGGTGCTTTTTACCTGTCACCAGCACTGACAGGGGGTCACCAACATTCAAGACAAAGACCCCCTTTGCTGGGAGGAGGGAGTTTTAGGGAGAGGGTGGTGGCTTTGTGCCATCTGATGTGAAATTAGAGGTATAGACAACTTTTTGCCATTATCCCCCACCTCCTCTATCTCTCAGCCTTTTTGAAATCTTGTGAAGTCACCCACACACACCTCCTTTCCAATCCCCAGTCTGCTTCACTATATACACCATCATGTAACTTGGGTGTATGACCCCTGCCCTGTCCCCATCACTTCGCCATTTTTCTCTCTTCATCTGGGGAAGTCATGTCTCTCTTCTAATGCAAGAAACTTTTTCTGTCCCTCAATACTACTCAGCCTAGTTGAATGGGTCTTGTCTTGCAAATTACTTGGTGACCTCACTGGTGCTGGTGCCACATAAAAATCACCCAGTACACTCTGTAAAACGGTTGGCGTTAAGAAGGCATCCAGCCATAGAAACCATGCCAAAACAGACAGCAGGGCTTGATGTAGTCTTCTGATTTGCCTGTTCCTGTCAAACCATCTGACCAATGCCAGCATGGAAAACGATGTTAAATGATGGTGTGTGTGAAGCTAGAGTATCTTTGTTAGAATCCAGATCTTTCCTTCTGGGAAGATTTCTAATGAATAAAATAAAAGGAAAAAGACATTTATACGTACACACAAGCTGGTACACTCAGACATATCCTCTAATTAAATATTTAAATTTGATAATACTTCCTAATGAAAATTATTCAAACCTCTCATTAGTTTTGTTCATTTATTTATGAGTGTTATGGATTATGCACAGGTGTTGCTGTCTAATAAGAAATTTGTTTCCTAACCAAATGGGTCTGGGTTCAGTCCCACTGCGTGGAACCTTCAGTAAGTGTCCTATACTATAGCCCCAGGCTGCCCAAAGTCTTATGAATGGATTTGGTTGATGGAAACTGAAAGAAGCTCATTGTATATGTATGTATATATGTGTGTGTGTATGTATATGTATATATATGTATATATGTGTGTCTGTATGTATATGTATATATATGTATATATGTGTGTGTGTGGGTGTCTGTGTTTGTCCCTACCACTGCTCGACAATCTCTGTTGGTGTGTTTATGTTCCCATAACTCAGCAGTTTGGCAAAATGAGACCAATAGAATAAGTTCCAGGGTTTTAAGAAAAAAGTACTGGGGTCGATTCATTGAACTAAAATTTCTTGAAGCTGGTGCCCCAGCATGGTTACAGTCTAATGATTAAAACAAGCAAACGGTAAAAGATAAAAGATATATAGATAGTGACTTGTTATTTTTGTCATGTGATTCTATTATTAGATGTTCTTTAACTCCTCTTCTTTATATTTCTGTCTCGTCATTGTTCCGTTGATTTAATCCACAAACAGAAACTATATTTAAAAATATTCCTTTTGCCAGGCTTAAAGATCTGCACAACCAGTATTTAACTCTGGTTTCATTTGATTTACACACACAATAATATAATAAACCTTTGTCTATTCCATCATCTTCAATATCCAGTTTCCCTGTTTGCAAACTTTCTTCTTTTGATTCCTAATGTTCATTTATTCATTTTTATTTTTACATTAATCCCCCACAAAAAATTGTTAGTGTAATCAGAAACATTTTTTTTATCTAAAAATAATTTTGAATAATAGGATTAGATGGCTTTTTCAAAACATAGAAGCTAACACACATACACACAAAACATACACATTCTCTCTCTCTCTCTCTCTCTCTCTCTCTCTCTGTCTCTCTCTCCCTCTTGTTTTCTCTCTGTCTCTCTTTATCTCTATCTATCTATCTATCTATATCTATATCTATCTATACCTTCTACTGATATATATTATTAACCTGTTCTTTCGTATACTTTTTACAACTGTTCCTTTAAAGAGGGGAAAACCATCACAGAGAAATTAACTGAATAAAATCAAAATACATAGTTTTAACAGGATAGGTTTTTTTCTTAAAGTTCCACCAATTGTTAATAATTTAGTCTATTGGACAGCTACAAGTAATCAAACTGCTATAAACAAGAGCACACTGTGTATATTGGTTTCACATAAGAATGTTTGATATGTTGTATGTTGGCTGCTACCAGCACTGGTTGTAGTCTGCAAGTTGTGGGCCACCATGGAAAAACCATGGTGAAACTGCTGGTTAAACTATTCAAATGTTGTTGCACTGATCAATAGGAACAGCAGCTGACTGTGAATTACATATATATA
>NC_069006.1:6391152-6394662 GCF_001194135.2 Octopus bimaculoides | reverse complement strand
TAACGGTTTTTTTCAAATGAATCAAGTCATAACCTTATCCATCTATTGTTTTCATAATCGGTCATAATGTCTTACGTTTAAGATGATTCCCATGCTTTCCCTGATGAGAAGGTTACAATTTTAATATCAAAGATCCCTATGGATCACACAGGTTGTAATCCTTTGAAACATATGTAGGAATAAAGTATGCAATTATAAGATGCGTTTTCTCCAATCCTTAAATTCTTATATATATATAAGAGAATTAGTGAGAAGACTCCGATGACAATGACATTTACTTTAAGGTGGTTCAGTTCTTTATTTGCTCAATCGACCATGAACGCACCTGTGATGCGTATCAGAAACAGCTGTAAGTCAAAATTGCACAAACGAAGAAATATGTAAAGCCCATTCTTTATGCCTCTTCTTGTATATCATTCTGTGAAAAAGACCAGATTAACTGGGAAATACAACCATGGATTTACAAATTGGCTGGTGATGGACTTCAACCCCTGAGCTTGTCCTTAAGATTATCTGGAGCTCTTTACTAATCTGAAAACATTTTGTTAACCTGGTATATTTGTATTAACAGAGAGCTTGTTAAGTATTTTGCCCAAATTGGCAATCCCTTATCAATAAGTATACACACACACACACACATCTGAGGTCCAATGTTGCTGTAGGCTGTATATGCGTATGTGTAAGCTTATGCAAATGTTTGTATTTGTTTTGTGCCTGAATATACTTGTTAAATTGTGAAATTTCATTGGTCACGGAATTTTATCCCAATGCGTTCAGCCAAAATGAACTTAATCAAATAAAGTGGAATCTCCTGATAGAATTTCTTTGAATGCAAATTAAGAGCAAATATTTCTATTGTTGGAAAATAGCTGAAAGATGTCATCAATATTTACAATGTCACATGGTTTTTCATTGTTATTTTCAATATCTTTATAAATGGATCAATTTTAATAATTTAATTCACTGCAATTTTGACAAAATAATTCACTATAAATTTTCCTTTCATTCATCCATTCACTGGAAATAAAGATGTGTATATTTATTTTTAATACATTCCTGTACACTAGAATGGGAAAGACATTCACTGGCAGATCACTTTATAAACTTTGTCGGCAAAAATACATTGAGTTGAGCTCCAGATAAATGATGCAGTATCTGCTACAGAAGAAGTAAAAATACACCAAAACACTGTCTGGTTGTCCACTGACCTCACTTGAAGCTCAGCTTGAAGTGTTTTTACACACAGTCTCATCCTTCTCCTCATTTAATGACTCTAATTCATGCTTGCATGGGTTACATTGTTCATCAGAATCTGAGGAGCCTGAGCACTGCAGTGGTCTCCTATGTCTGCTGTGGCAAGGTCAATGTGGCTATTGTCTTTTCTAATGCCAACCACTTTACAGAGTATACTGGGTGCTTCTTGTGTACCGGCACTTGTGAGGTCACCAAGTAACTTCCAAAACAAGACAAGACCCCTCTGACTGCAGTATTGAGAGAGGTGGCTTTGTTCCCAGTACTGAGAGGCTAAAGTAGAAAGACAGGATGGGAACAGGTATTTTGCTCTAGAGGAGATACATGGGTACCTCAGCCAGAAAGGGAGAATAGATGGTACTAGAGGGTGAATAGAGAGAAAATAGTGACAGAGAATCAATGATGCCTAGATAGGTACATAGGTAAGTTCATGAGAATGTGAAAGGAAATTGATAGCCAGTAGAGATAAAGACAGAGGTAAAAGTAATGAATGCTAGAGCATGAATGGAAGCTAGAGCATGAATGGAATGATGAGTCTCAGTTTGAGGGAATGTAATGAAAATAGGAGTGCATCATGAAGGAGCTGAGAGGTGATAATACATACATAAAAAAGAAGTCTATAGAGAGAAAATTCGTTTCTCAAAAGTGAAATCCTGCAGTGAATGCCTTTCAGATTTGATTATACAGAGCTGTGTTAAAAATAAATGTACACATCTTTTATTTTGATCGTCACTGCTTTATGTACATATACTAAATGAAAAAATAGTTAGTTTCTCAGAATTTCATATAAATTGTTTAATGTACACAGTATATAGTTATGAACTACTAATAGTTTCATACATTGGAGATATTTTCTAGTCAGGTTGAAACCATTAGTCATTCATAACCATATATTTTGTACATTGAACAGTATTTCTCTCTCACCAGATGGAGTACTTTTTTTTTGTTGCTCTTATATATTTTCAAGGACAAGTTCTCTTTCACTGGAGTGTAAGTCAAAAAAGTAGTTATGAAGTTTGCTTCACAATCATGAGAGTCTGTGTTAGATTTCACAGAGGGGCATCTTGTGTAAAAGCCGCTTCCTCTGGATTCAGGTTGCTGATTGATAGAGAACACTGGAAATTTCAATGAATAAAAAGGAAATATTACATAATAAATTGGAGAAAATAAGGGAGATACAGAGAAAGTAGGGTTGCATCTTTTTCTGTAAAATTGGGTACAAAAATAATGAAACAAAAATAAATATATAAACAACTAAAACAAATTTTTAAAATGTGTTTTTCTGTCAATAGAAATGTATGAATCAAAGAAAATTATTTGTGTGAAATAAGTTTTCTTAGTACAAATTTCTCACACAGACATACTGTGTCAGATATACAAAGAAGGGTTGAAGGGGAGAGAGTAGAGTATTTGTAATGTGAGCAAAGTGTAATCAGACTTAAAAATAGAGTTTGTAAATAGAGTAGCCTTGGGAACAATTGCACTGTCTCTTGTAATGCGAGTGGGGTAGAGTAAAAAGAGTATGGTGACAGGATTCCACAAGGTTAGTTATTGAAGGATGATAGAACTTGTTCAATTAAGCGGTGCTGACTTCGGTTAAAGAACAGGAGAAAATAATAAATAAATAAATAAATAAAGCAGGATAAAGGAGAATATTTATTTTTTAATTGCTGAAAGTGTTTCTTTAGTAACAAATAAAATTTTAAAATGTAAGAGAATGATGCAAATGAAGGCGGCCATACTTATTGAGACAAATGTCAGAGGGGTGAAAGGAAAGGAATCTTGTCTAATATTAGAGACAACACAAATATTTTGACTTAGCAGTAAACATTGCTTTGATCCAGCTGAAATTTGTTAACCTTTTAACTGTGAAATTAAATTTTATGGTTATTCCAGTAATGATGGTAAATATCTACCAGAAAATAGAATTGCTATTTTCTGCAAGTCACTTTGCCTCAACAAACTTGATATATCTGAACAAAAAATAGTTTCAAACATGACATTCCTCCACAAAAGATAGACTGGTATATAAAACTGCTTTCTGCAGTTAATGTTGGTGAAATTTGGAGTGGATATATCTGATTTCTGTAATGAAAGGTTTAAGACCGAAAACTCAAAACTAATCAAGTTTCTCTCTCTCATATAAAGCCTGCTACTAACAAATCTATGGGATGAGAAAATTATTTCTTTAATAAATGACTCGTTTGTCATTTGAGTAGGGGGTCAGATTTTTTTCACTGAAAGGGTCATTGAAACCTA
>NC_069006.1:6387285-6388363 GCF_001194135.2 Octopus bimaculoides | reverse complement strand
TTTTTTTTTTTTTTTTACTTGTTTCAGTTATTTGACTGTGGCCATGCTGGAGCACTGCCTTTAGTCGAGCAAATCGACCCCAGGACTTATTCTTTGGATGCCCAGTACTTATTCTATCGGTCTCTTTTTGCCGAACCGCTAAGTGACGGGGACATAAACAGACCAGCATCGGTAGTCAAGCAATGTTGGGGGAACAAACACAGACACACAAACATGTACACACACATCCATATATATATATATACGACGGGCTTCTTTCAGTTTCCGTCTACCAAATCCACTCACAAGGCTTTGGTCGGCCCGAGGCTATAGAAGAAGGCACTTGCCCAAGGTGCCACACAGTGGGACTGAACCCGGAACCATGTGGTTGGTAGGCAAGCTGCTTACCACACAGCCACTCCTGCACCTATATATGTGTGTATCTTATTGTACCATGCTATACTGTATTATAGTGCACCATATCATGGTAAATTTCATTGTACTCTATTATACCCAATTGTATGCTACTGAATTGTACTTCATTATACTTAACCATATTGTACTTAATTGTAATGTATTCTTCTGTACTCTACAAACATACTATCAACATAATTATTTGCTTCTAACCAGGCATGAAATGGTTGCAAACGCCGTAAACTCCTTCCCTGTTACTCATTATTTGTGGCTGCATGACATCAATGGTGCCAATAAGCTGCAATTTTAAGAATTAATAAGTATTATAGTCTTCAATCTGTAATAAGCTGTATTATTTTAACTACCAATTATTACAGAAATTTCATGACACACTCATACAAATGTGTGTATGTATTTATGTATGCATATATATATATAGATGTGTGTGTGTGTGTGTGTGTGTGTGTGTGTGTATTGATATTTAGCAGAAGCAACAGAGTGGAATTCATGTAGATACATACATATATATTTATATATATTTAATTCGGAAATTTATTTGTAAGCAAAGCACTTTTGATCATCCTGTCACATAACATTGTATACCACTGTAAACCAGGTTACCTCACTTTGTTACAGTGGTTGGTTTTTGCCAGCTTGCTACAGACTGGCCAAGTAAAAAGCTAAG
>NC_069006.1:6385376-6387130 GCF_001194135.2 Octopus bimaculoides | reverse complement strand
GGGGGGGGGATAAAGAGGGTATGGTTGTGCTTGATTACCAAAACCTGTAGACATGGCACATAAAGAGGAGGAGACACTTGTGCAATTCTTGCTGGATCTCTTGATACATTTTTATAGAATCTTTGTCTGATTCTCTTTCTGATGATGATCATCATCACCATTGTCATGGTTGGTTGAACATCCACTTTCCAATTGCTGAATAAATTTCCAGTCATCCATATTCTTCCATAATTTTGCATGTGAGACAGGATCATATGAATAAAATAATTCCTTTGTTTCAAATTACCTTGGGTCTACTTCTGCTTTCTCTGCTCCCTTCTACCAGCTTTTTCTACTTTCTCATTCGACATGTAATCAAGTATTTGACATTAGTAATCTTTCCCAGTGATCTTCTCCCTTTCATGTGCTTATTTAATACCCTTTGATATCCCTAATTCACTTGCATTCAGTGTGTCGATCAACTTCTTGCTCAAACAGGTGAGATCAAAGTCACAAAAAGATGATGATGATGATGATGATGATGGTAGTGATGGTGGTGACTGTGTTCCCTTCTAGATGTTCGTCGGTATTCTATTTTTTGGTGGGGGTTCTTAATGAGTAAAGTGCTTTTTCTCATTCATTTACTCCAAACCGAAATATAAGCCTCTGGAGGTAGCTTTGTGGTTAACACACCATTTCGTAGAACAGGTTATCTGCCACTTTATACAATAAGAAATCTTTATATCTGTGCCTCTGTTTGTGCTGTTCACTGGCAGCATATACTACCTACATATACAATCTCTCTCTCACTCGCTCCCTCCCTCCTCTCTCTCTCTCCTTACACACACACACACACACACACACACACACACACACACACTGTTTCATATTCTGTATCTATCATATTCCTCTGCTCCAATGAAACAAAATAGTATCAAGAATTTAGTCCAATGATCTATAATAGCACCAACCAATAATAATAACAATAATAATAATAATAATAATAATAATAATAATAATAAAATGGATGATTTATATGCAACCAGGATGACTGACAAGGTGGACATGTACAAAGTAGACATTAATTGTAAGGGTTACATAGAAAATTGTGATAAATAAAGCTTGAAAAATAAGTATGTATGGTGTGACAGAGGAGGAGGAGGAAGAGGAGGAGGATGGTGATGGTGATGATGATGCAGACTTTCTGACATAGGGAAAACCTCCATCTTGGACTAGTCGAGGAACTACACATGTTCGAGATCACCTTGAACATTGAAGGAAAGTGCTCTCTCTAATTCAAAAGATGACCAACAGGTTAGATTTTGAGAGAATAGAAAAACTAAAGAAAGAAGCCAAAATTAAATTAAAGTAACAGAAAGTAGAAGGATTTTTGTGAGCTTTGATGACAGTTTGCTGGTGTTTGGTCTACTGAATTATCTGCCCTTTGAAATAGTATGTAATTAATAGAGCATGCTAAGGATAAATTCCTGGGACAGTGTGTGACAAGGCTGTATCTTTGAATTACAGGGACAATCTATTTGATGAGCTTCTGCACAGTTTCTATCCGCTCAATTTCATTCAGAAGGCTTCATTTAACCCTAGGAAACAATAGAATAAGTACCAGACTTTAAAAAATAAGTGCGGAGGTTGATTCATTCAACTGAAAATTCAAAGCAGTACCCCAGCATAGCCACAGTCTAATGACTGAAATAGGTAAAAGAAAGATAAAAGATGTGTGTGTGTATATATATATATATATATATATATATATATAT
>NC_069006.1:6381188-6384684 GCF_001194135.2 Octopus bimaculoides | reverse complement strand
CCTCCCCCCCACCCCAGTTAAGAACCTGAATCATTTCCATTCCTCACTGGTTTGCTTATTTAATCCAATAAACTTCACGGACTTACCTTATTGACTGGCAGCATGAATGGTTATTTCAACTCTGATAAATTCACAGCTTTTTTAACCATTGAGTCAACAACATGCCTGCAATTTGAATAAAATATATTTTGTGTGAGCCTGTATATGTGTGCATGTGTGTTTACATTTGCCTCCCTAGTTATCTGTCTATACCCACAAGCACACACTTGCTCCCTTGCATTCTCTCTTTCAGTCTCTCTCTCTCTCTCTTTCACACACACACAAACACACATTCTGTATTTACTTTAATTTTGTTTTGTTATCTGTTGTTATTGTCTGTTATATTTGTTTCCCTACAATATTAATGAAGCATTTATCTATAAATGCACACAGCAATCAATAGAACTATTCTCAGCAAATCTCTCTCTCTCTCTCTCTCCAAATTACACCAGATCCTGCTTCTGTTTTTAGCATCAACTTGTGACTACTTGCTTTGCAATCTGTCATTTGGCTTTTGTAATAAAGACATTAAATGAATTTACCAGATGCAGGAAATTCTGGATGGAAAATATCTTTCTTTATTATTATTATTATTATTATTATTATTATTATTATTATTATTATTATTATTATTATTATTATTAATAATAATATTATTATTATTATTATTATTATTATTATTATTATTATTATTATTATCATCTTCATCATCATCATCATCATCATCGTTTTGTTAGAAATGTTATTAACTCACAATTCATTGACTCTTCTAAATCTCTTTACAGAAATTCTTTGAAATGTGTAAATTTATTTGATGTAGAACAAAAATAAAATGGCCTTCTTTCTTTTATTCTTTGTTGGTTTCCATTTTAAGGTGAATTATGTCGGAAAAGCTGTAGATAGAGGAGGTGGCATGGTTGCCTGGCTTCAAAGTTCAGGAGACTATCATGTATACATACATACATACAGCCATACTACTATAGATATGTGTATATACATATATTTATATAGAGAGAGAGACATGCATGTACATATATATATATATAGACATGCACACACACAGACACACACACACACACACACATACATATACATACACACATACATGCACACACTCACATATATAGTGCAGGCATAGCTTTGTAATTAAGAAGTTTGCTTTGTGACCCTCTGGTTCTGGACAAGTGTCTTCCCATCTAGCACAAGGTTACCCAATGGTTTGTGAGTGAGTTCAGAAGTGGAAATTGTATGGAAGCCTGTCCTATGCGTATATGTATGTACATATTTGTGTTTGTCACTGCTACTGTTTCACAGCCAGTAGAGGTTTGTTTACTTCTCCCTGTCTCAGTTGTTTAACTCAAAGAAGCCGTTTGAATATGTTCCAGATTTAAAACAAAAGCAAAGGTCGACTGTTTTCCAACTAAACCCTTCAATACATTGCCCTCATTTCAGTCCAATGACTGAAAAAAAGAGAAAAAGAGAATTGGATCTGTCTGTCTGTCTGTGTTTATATTTACTTCAGTCTAAAAATAGGTATTGCATCACAACTTTACAGTTTGACAAATAAGTTTCAATAAATTTAAATATCTCACGGAGATCAATACAAAGGTTAATCTGATTGATTAAACCAATGATTGAAACTACTGAAAGAATATTGAAAATATCCTTTCAGTGGACTTCACTATTAATCATTTTCTTATTATAAATTTTTTTATCAGCAACAGTTTGACTTGAACTACAGGTTTGTCTAAGCACTGTAGGTAGGGTTCTGATGAAGCGCTTTGCTCAAGGACATTGAACCCACAGCCCTATAATTGTCAACCCAACACTTTAGCACTAAATCTGAAGAAATTCTCTTTCTGTAAGGACATTATAAAAATTAATTTTCTTGCACAATCTTTTACTATTCTGGAACTGATGGAATAGTAAGAAATTTTCATGAGAGCTGAAGAGTAGAATTCTTCAGAGAAGAAACTTCACCTCAGGCAAGTGTTTCAACCCTTAACTTTTCCCACTGTAAGGGGGCATGGCCATATCCAAGCCATGACTCCTGGGTGCCCTTCTGCCGATCCTTTTTAGCCACTTGGATATCAGAGACTTGTGCATTTAGATCACTGGGAGATTTCATCTACTTGTAACTTCTCTTCATTAACCATGCTTTCAAACTTATACTTAAAGAAGAAATGTCTTTATTTGTCAAGGTAGCAGTGAAACGTCAACACTAACACAATGACTCCCTCAGAGTTACTCTCCTTAGTGTTAAAATACAAAAGTTAGAGAAAGAGAGAGAGATAGAGAGAGAGAGGTAACACTGCAATGAAGTTTCACAAAGCTGGACTTTATATGAATAATTGGGTGTGAAACTTCAAAAAATGTTGTTTCATACAAACTGACTGTGGGGCCTGACTATGAGGTCCGACATTAAATACAACCCTTGCACAGAAGACCTTGTAATCATCATTAACCCTTTCATTGCAATATGTGTCCTCAATCAAGATAACTCCAGACTGCCAAAGTAAAAGTGCCCCCACCCCTATGTTTTGTTACACAACTCCCTGTGAGCTACCAATTGTCTCATTTTTAATTATCTATGACTGTTCCATCAACTGTGTATCAGCCCAAACTGGAGTGGATTATCTAATATTGAAAGGGTTAAATAAAAGTCATTATATGGTATTTACTGACAGAATAGCATTAAAGGATTTACTTTTAATTAAGAGTCTCCTCTTATTACTTATATTTTCTATTCATTAATATCACATTTTATCTCCTTAAGCCATTTTGCCTGAAACCAACTAAAAGAGCTCTCCATTTACTTTCCCTGGTTTAATACTACAACTAATTCTTTGTACCTCTCAATGTTCCTTACTTCATTAAAGTAGAAAGCTATTAAGTCATTAACAAGGTCTTCATTTAAAGACAATTAAAGAAAAGTAAAAAAGAAAAAAATTTATATTTTGCAAACCCAAGCTTGTTCCCAGTTCAAATATGCTTGAGGCATTTTCGAACCCATAAGAAATCCATTCATTGTATTTTGTCATTGAGAAAATTTCTCACTGTAGACAAATCGGTGTAAATACACAAGGTTAGCTTACAGCGTTCCCTCCATCAGTACAATGAATGGCTTCCTTACAGGTTCAAATATGTCTCAAACATATTTGAACTGGTGATAAGTTTGTATTTATACATATCACTGCTTAGTGTTGTCACCTCATATTTTATATTATCTTCAAGTCATAAATATTATTATTTTTTACGAAAAGCACAAAAAAGTCTGAAATATGATGAGTGGCGCTAGTTGGTTACATCAATCCCAGTGCTTGACTGGTCCTTATTTTATCAACCATGAAAGGATTAAAGACAGGGTTGATCTCAGTAGTTTTCAATTTCTATTTATAGGAAATGTATTTTCACTCACAGATTTTTTTTACATGTTGGAGCAAATTTATTTCTAAAG
>NC_069006.1:6379268-6380965 GCF_001194135.2 Octopus bimaculoides | reverse complement strand
ATATATATATATATATATATATATATATATATCTTTTATCATTTGCTCATTCCAGTCATTAGACTGAGGCCATGCTGGGGCAAACACCTTGAAGAATTTTTAGTTGAATGAATCGACCCCAGTATTTCTTTGCTCTCTTTTAAGCCATGTACTTATTCTATTAGTCTCTTTTGCTGAACCAATATGTTAGTGGGATGTAAACACACCAACACCGATTGTCAAGTGGTGGCAGGAGGAAACAAACATAGACACCAACACACACACACATATATGATGGGCTTCTTTCAGTTTCCATCTACCAAATCCACTCTCAAGGTTTTGGTCATCATGAGACCATAGTAAAAGACCAAGGTGCCACACAGTAGGACTGAAACCAGAACCATGTGGTTGGGAAGAAAGCTTCAACCATGCCTGCACCTATTAATGGTACAGAACTTGAAATAAACTCTATGGGACTTGAACTTAAATATAATAAAGCATTGCTTTAATTTAATGGGACATAGAACTGTAATTTTTTTAAATATTTATTTTTACCAAAGATTTTTTCTATAATTTTTTTTGTGTATATGTTATATGCCATTTCCAAAAAATGTATAAAATATGAATTTTTCCTACTTATTGAGAAATAGTTGTGATGCATACATTATATATAGATATATATACATATATACATCCATTATATTCTTGGCAGAAATTACTGTACACTTTTATAGACATACATATACATGTTGATATACATGACACTTATATATACATTCACACACACACACAGAGTAATGCTTCGATATACAAGTTAATTTGTTCCTGGAGATTGCTCGTAAAGTGAAAACTCACAAAGCAGAGCAATAATTTCTCATAGTAGCAATGTTATAAATCACAATTCATTCCCCCAAAACTATTTTACCTATAAAATTTATAATACTCGTAAATAAATGGTAATAAAACAGTAGATTGTAAAGAATATTTTATGTAAAGTGAAAAGAATGTGAAGATCATTTATAATAAAAAATATTATTATTATAATTGTTATCTGAATCACTTTCACTTGCACTAGACTTGTGCACACCATCACTTGTAGATGCGATCGCCGATTCACAAGCACTCATAGATGGACTTGTAGATTTCTTTTTTAAAAACCAAGTCTAGAGTTGTTTGCTTAGAAGCTTTTATTTGTTCTCTATAAATTTCCAGTAACATGCAGAAGCATTTGTTACGGTAGTAGAAACTTTTGCACTTTGTTCAAAATTTGGATCTTGTGTTTGAAAAATAAAACTCATAAACTCGGGGTCTTGTAAAACAGGTCCTCGCAAAGCAAGGTATTACTGTATACGAGTACATCTATCACTTGTGTATACATGCTGGGTCATCGTGCTTTTGGTAGTAAAGTTGATGTTTTGAACTACCAAGAATCATTCTGAAGATTAGCCTGTTGGTTAATCTCTCAGCATACTTGTGTATATGGGTGTACTTATGTATTTATAAGTATATTTTATATATGTGTGAATGTTGATCTAATATCTATTTTATAACAAACAAGATTATGAAACCACTTTAAACAAATGGCATAAACATCAACTCTCTCACCTCACTTCCCTTATCTGTTCTATTTATATATATATATATATATATATATATATGAAGAAGAACACAGGTGGGTTTCAGAATTCACAACAGCTGTTTTGGCAGCATTTTATTGA
>NC_069006.1:6378233-6379258 GCF_001194135.2 Octopus bimaculoides | reverse complement strand
TTGGCAGCATTTTATTGATGCAGTCTTAGATCTGCAACTGGTCTTTATATATATATATATATATATATATATATATATATATATATATACACACACACACTCATATTATTGGCATAAATTACTGTACAATATGCTGTTTGTTCATTTCAAACCTATATTTCATGTATATCAGATGTATATCATCTCTTAACTCCTTTTATCTCTGGTTGCTGTAAATTATTACTTGTCATAATTAATTATAATATTGTTTTCTCTGATATATTTTCAAAGGTGTGAAAGCATCTTCTCTGAAGCTCATCCAGTGTCTTTCTGATCTCATCTCATATTTATATCTACTTCAAACCATCAGGAGTAATATTTTCCCATCTTCGCCAGCATTCAAAAACTCTTCCTCTGACACATTATCACTCATCTACTCTGAGGTGTACAATTTCCATACAATTTTAAAACTGCTTTTGGTTTGTAAATATTTAGAGAGAGAAGAAGAAGAGGTAGACACCCCATCCGCTGCATTTCTTGTCTTCTTTCAGAAAGTGTAACATGATATTTTGACATTACAATTATCTCTTCCAAACAACATGTGATTATTCAAATGATTTAGAAGCATAAGAGAAAAATAATGATCTGGGGAATTGGTTTGTCATGGCTACTCACATTTAATACATTTCAATTAAAGCATTCTCATTGAAATGGTTAAATTACTATCTGCTGTTCTGCTTAATTAAAAGTCTGCTTTCCATTTGTTAAGTACTGTTTTCTCTACACCTCTACATTCATAGTCTCCACAACTCAACAAACATTTTAATAGTGAATATACATGGTTCTGTGTCTATGCATTCTATGCATAACAAAGTATATGCATATATATATATATATATATATATATATATAGGAAAATGAAAAATAATAATAAGGCAGAATGCTAAACTGGAAGCATATTTTAATAAAAATTTCTAACCGGCTTTCATTGCATAGCAAGTTTTCAAGAAGAGGGAGAATGAAAATGTTTTTTACAAAGGAGTACA
>NC_069006.1:6372504-6375812 GCF_001194135.2 Octopus bimaculoides | reverse complement strand
TTTTTCCTTATTATTTAATCAAACTAATTTAATGATGATGATGATTATGATCATGATCACCCATATCGAGATGATAAGCACAACCCATTTACTTATCGCTTTATTGTTTGTAGACTAATAACTCTCGGCAATAAAATTATGCAAGATCATATCAATGATGACGATGATGATGATGATATCAATAAACTTGATAAATGTTTATCATTGAGATCTAGAAATGGAGTTTGTTAATCTGCTTCATGCAGTTCATTAATTTATCAAATATTTTTGATAAATTAGTTTTTTTTTTATTTGTCTTTTTTTGTTTTTTGTTTTTTTACATTGCATTCTGTGCAATTGATATTTCTTTTCTTTGTTCTTTTTTCTTTAGTCTATTGATGGTAGAATCTATTTAGAATTTTCTAAAAAATAAAATGGAAAAAGAGTTTGTTTTTTTGTTCAAATAAAATCCTATTGAAATTTTGCATGATCATAAATATTTATTCTCATTTACATACTTGCACATCGATTTCACACATGCACAGAAATACACACACATGCACAGAAATACACACACATGCACTGACATGTACACACACATGCACTCACACATACACACATGCACTTATACATACATGCATTTGCACATACATACACATGCTCCTACACACACATGCACATGGACACACACACACACATCAACCTTTTTGTCTCCTGGACTGACAACTCTATGCAAATGATTGAATTAAAGTAAAACAGCTGGGAATTCATGGGACTCTTCCTTAGTTCTCCCATTTGGCAGCCCTTTTCAGCCCTAGCTGCATATAGGTAGTCAGTCTTTGTCAGTGTTGTGTAACCCTTGATGTTAGCATCAACTGAACTGTCCTGTGATGAAAACTTTTCCAGTGAAGCCCCTAATCTGTTGATCAATGATCAATATCAATAATCCATCAAGACCCTGATCAGTAGACCTATGATAAAATTTGGCCCTGTCCAGCCAAGACCCCTTCGTCTATTCTCAGACTACACTGCATGTCTAAGAGTAAATTACCAAATATGTTTCTCTCTCTTTTTAAGACTGTTGGGTGTAATTTTAGCTAAGTTTGGCTGTTAGTTTTAGCATGCTCTGTGACCATGTAGAGGCTTCTCCATTGATCTTTCAGGTAACCATTCAATCAACCAGGTGTAATCTATAAATCTAGATTCATCGTGTTTCCACTTGTTCACAGACCAGACCATGAAATGGCTTATTGTTTCATGTGTGGTGTTGCAACCTGTGCCTGTTGTAGTTTTTCCTCAGTCCACTTTGTTCCTGCATAATTGTAGCATGTGGTTGTGATGTGCATCCAAGCACAGTGATTGGAACTATGATGTTAATGATGATGATGGTGGTGCTTATATTTTAAGACTGTTCCTGGGTAACCTGGGAGGATTAAACACATATAGGATTAGGGAATGTGTATTAGAGCTGTATCTCTTGAATATCCTGGGTCTCTTTTCTGTATTTTTGTTCCACTGTGTTGACAGTTAATAGTTGACACTCAATAGTATGTGTCTATGTGTAGCCTGGAATGAGACTAAATAGTCCTTAGTTTTCGTCTATGTATAACCTGGAATGAAGCAAAATGGTCTTGCCTTTTCGTCTGTCAATGTACAGCCTGAATGAGGTGAAATGCATTATCTTCTGTCTTTTGGAGTTTATTGGGATTTCTTTTTCTATTAAGTCGGATTTATATAATATATAATTAATCTAATATATTGTTCTTGTACCATTTTCCTTAGTTTCTTTACTATAACTTTGTGTTTGTGAATTCTCTCTTGGTTCTCCCAAATAAAAGCCAATGTTGCAAACTATGTATCAAAGCTGTAGAATTCGAACAGAAAAAGCCCATTGCCAGTGTTTATGGTGCTTTAAGAAGATTGAGAGAAAATGGTGAATGGTTATTGTGAGTGACATCAATAATACCTCGACTGAGTAGTAAGCTGACAAAACTGATGTCTTCAAATGAAATGTATTGATGCAGTGGGAGATAGCGATGGGACCTGACCATTGAATGGAAGAATATTAAACAATTCTAAGAAATAAATTTAACTTTCTAAGAAAGAAAAGAGAGTTTGAAGAATATTACAAAGTTTGGTTTTAAGTTTTATAATTCGATGAAAAGTAAACTGAAAATGTTTAGTGAGTGAAGGATTATGTCTCCAGCTTCAGGTTCATGAGAATCATTTGTCAAACATTGAACCTATTATTTTATTGTATTTTATTTTATTTTTTTCTTTTATGCTATTGGAATGTGGTAAATCGGTAGACAGATAGAAATGAGTTTTGGCTCTCAAATGAAATATGAAAGCTGAGGAGTTAATTTGGAAACCTGTTTCACACATGTTACCATATAAAAGAAATTCTTTATTTAAAGAATTTAAACATTATTCCATGAAAAGTAGCTTATATAACATTCCTTGTGGTAAGTTACATTGTAAAGATTTTACATTTTCTTTCCCTTCTCTTGATTATCACTCAGCTATAAAATACAAGTGACGTGTAGATTCAACTAAATAAACAATGCAAAGAACCTAAAGCATATTATGTTGGAGAACCAAAATGCATTCTTTTAAAACCAAATTTCAGAACCTGACTCACACAATTCCCTGCTACTCTTACATAAATTCAACATCACTTTTACTTTATTCAGTTTATTTTAACAAGTTTGCTCGTAAAAAATTTTTATCTATTGTGTTTCAATGCAATTTTATGCTACACCAGAGAACATTTTAAATTCCTGTTTTCCTTTCATTTCTTTCTTATACTTTCCCAGTCTCTGCGAAATATTTATCACAACTACCAAAAGCTTATTCTCAAAGTTTGAGCTTTATAGAAGTGATTGCAACAATGTTTATAATCATTCAGCTGTAAAGACTGCTTTATTTTCAAGTAAATAGCAAATTCTCACATATTTCTGTAGATTCATTCATTGAAAGAAATATTTTCTGCATCAAATCTATCAGATTGAAAGGAGGTGGGCGACGAAATTAGTTAAGGTCTTTTAAAATGACCCACCTTAACTCAGTCTAGTCGAATGGTTCTCAACCATAGCTCCCAAGACTGCATGTGGCCCTCAAACATCGTTCTGATGCCCCCCAACAGTCTTCCTTCAATAAATATAAATTTTTCTTTAATTGACTTCTGTTTTACTTTTATTGGTGCCCTCCCCCACAAAAAATCCAGGTTTGGATCTGGCTTGGATATTAGAATGGTTGGGAACCAGTGGTTTAGTCTATTTATAAAGTGTTTAACAGTCTTACTTCAAAAAGTAAAGGGTTGCATTAAA
>NC_069006.1:6369160-6372369 GCF_001194135.2 Octopus bimaculoides | reverse complement strand
TGTTATGTTCTAGTCTCACAGACCTTAAAAGGGTTACTCAACCAAATCTCAATGCAATCTTTTTTTTTAAATGTCTAGACTGAATAATCTTCTAATCTGTGTAAATGGGAAAAAAATTCTCATATTTTAAGACAAGCAATGCTTCAATGCTTCAATCAGTTACAATTGTTTAAGAATTGCAATTGTTGCAAAGCATAAAAAATGGTATAGAAACTATTCTTTAGTTAAAAAATGATCCCAGAAATGGTTGGGGTTTTTTGGGGTTTTTTTTGTTTTTTCCTAAAACTATCTTTGGTCTGTTGTTATTTGTACTTTTGTCCAATTATTGCTATAGAAATATAATAATTATTGAGAGAGACAATGGTAGAGGTAGACAGACATCAGAGAAACATGAGAGAGAAAAAAATAATCAAAGTTTCGAAAATGTCTTTAATGATGTGATGACGCAAAGTTAACTAGAAATTGGCGATTTTATTGCCTCATTGAAATTTTTGTTGAACAAATAAAACAATATTAGACTATTGCTTGTTATTGATAGGAGTGATGTTATTGATAGGGGTATTAAGGCAAACTAATTGCTTGAAGATATTCAAAATTCCTGAAGACTATATCCAAAAATGTTAATTCAATCATGCTTGTTCCCCTTCCTCTCCTCATTTGTGGCAGTGAAGATGATTGAATGGGAATTGACAATGTGGGGGAGGATTGTACTAAATATTCCACAGTACTGAACTTAAATTCAATCTTTCTTCAGTCAGCTTCAGGTATTTCTTTTCCTGTGATTTACTGTTGATATGTAGCATATCAAGAAGAGTTAGGGGGGATCCTCAATCAAATATGTACCAATAATAGCTGTAAAGATTAGGGTATGGGAGTGATACTGATTTCTGCCATGAAAAAAGGATCACTTTGTGAATAAAATGGTGATGTTGTTGATGGCAGTGATGATGATAGTGATGATGATCATCATCATCATCATCAGCATCTTCATCATCATTTCTTAAATGCATCCAAAACAAAAGCTAAATGTAAGATACGGCTGGTTCATGATGCCAGTCTGATCAATATTAACAGAATTAATTGTCTGATATTCTTCGAGGCTGCCTGTAAATAGTGTTAAAAATAATCTGAAACATTTGGGCAACTTGCATTAAGCATGCTTGAAGCAGAAGAGTTTCATAAATAAAAATCAATAAAAAGAAAAACTGGAAGAATTGTATTGATTTTTAAAGAAAAGAAAAAAGATTTATATGCATGTATAGATGCATATGAGTGTGTGTGTATATATGAGCGTGTGTACATAAAGGATAAATGTAAGTAGGAAAAGAACAACTTTTACTGAAAAGCGCTACATTGTTTACATGTTCGTATCTATGCATGTTTTTATAAGCAAGAGTGTTTGTATATACACATGTGTATGCATGAGTGTTATAATTGTCAGTATGTGTCTGCATGTAAAAGAATTTAATCAGTAATGGGTGTATAGTATATGTGGGTGTATGTCTGTATGTATGGCTGTTGAGTCTGGTAATATAGAATACCAAGTTTGATTTTAGCTTCCAATTCCTCCGCTATTCCATTTTCCCTGCATTTATTTTGGAATTTTATCCAATTTTATCCAATTTCAGTGACTAAGAAATAACTGAAGAATTACTTATCTAAGGTTGTTAGGTATTTGCTTAGTTGGACCTTATTAAAAACTCGCTCCATTCCTCTCTTTGGTTCTGTTTCAGTGTCGACAATTTCAGTTGAAATTAAATACCTGACAACAGTAGTCACAGCTAACTTTGGCTTTTTATGTGTTATTTTTCTTATTTCTTGTTTCTCTTGAAATAAATTGCATTTTACCTGTTTGATGTGGTTTATTAATGTATTCTACTGATATCCATTGGAATAAAAATAAGCTTTGTAAAGCCTAGAATTGATAAAAGACATATTGGAGATGACTAGATTAATCTTTTCTCTTACTCGCCTATATATATATATATATACTTGGCAAGATTCCTGTATTCCTTTTGTTTCAAAGTTACAGCTATTTTTACCATGTTCTATTCTTTAGGTACCATGTCCAGAATGTAGGACATAGGCGGTCATGTCCTGTCACAATTCTCTGTTCTTTATTTTCTGTAACACTTCCACTTCCTGATGTTTTGTGCCCCTTTCTTCCAACCAATTCATCAAGCTTGACATCAATATTATTTTTCTTGGTCCCCTATTCCATTTCCCTTCAATCTTTCTAATCATTGCTAAATTCTCCCCCAAAATAAATTATACAAAAGCAATTTATGTTGCAAACACCAGCTTAATAATGACAAAGTTATTTTACTAAATTCTTCATGATTTTCAAAATTAATCAAATCACAGGCAGTATATTTTAAAAGAAGTATGAGGTGGTGGTTCTCAACCATTTCTTTTATCTGTGGACTCCTTTGATCACTGTTTTATTCTGGTGGACCCCCATAGCCATTCGATGTTTAAAAACTAGTTTTATTTTTACTTCTTTCAAAATTCCTGCTTTGTTTGTCCTACATTCATTTGTGTAGGCTGAATGATGTAAAACACCAGGGAAAGAAACCAAGCTGTTTCTTGCAAAAAAAAGGTGACATTCTGTCTAGGATAAAAGGTTATTTATTGACATGGATGAAGATTAAGACTCCAGGTGTTAGTTATAATCTTTATCCATGTTAATACAATCAATTCTTTAAAAAAAAAAAGAGGTTAATTATTTCTTTATTGATATTTGTGTTAATACACTTTAATAAGTATTTTTGCATCCATTTTATTATAACAGCATTAATTCTACATAATCAGATTGTTCCATCCACTACTTAATCACATACATACATACACATAGGGGTAGTAATGCAGATAAACACAATTAGGCTTCACACGCAAGCGCGCGTACACACACACACACACACACACATCTACATTTTCAACATGTAGAACTAGTAATCCCAATGTTTTTTTCTCTCTCCATTTTTTTGCTCTCCTCCCTTTCTGCCAAAGAGCATTCGCTCAAAATATCAAACACCTTTTCCATTTCTCCTGAGCATCTATATTATAATAGAGAAAGCTGCTTAGGCTTAACCGTCTGGAAATTTTTTTATAAATTCATGTTCCAAGAAATTTCCTGTGATTTCGATTTCTGAAGTTTATTGAATATTTGAACTTCAAGTTTTTCACAAATTTACATATTCATTGCATTC
>NC_069006.1:6366847-6368503 GCF_001194135.2 Octopus bimaculoides | reverse complement strand
AATTGTCCAGAGGGTGGTCTTTCTGCTAGTCAAACTAATACTACACCTTGCTTGTTGTTCTCTCACCTGTCTCTGTCTCTTGTTTTTTGTACATTTGAAGCATATCATCATCATCATCATCATCGTTTAACGTCCGCTTTCCATGCTAGCATGGGTTGGACGATTTGACTGAGGACTGGTGAAACCGGATGGCAACACCAGGCTCCAATCTAATTTGGCAGAGTTTCTACAGCTGGATGCCCTTCCTAACACCCCTTCCACTGTTAAGGCATGACACTTCTTCACACAGCTGTCCCCATCCATATGCAACACATGACCATACCAGGGAAGTCGTCTCTTGCTCACTATATCTTATGCTTCTTATGTCCAATTTTTCTCTCAAGGTGCTTACGTTCTGTCATGTATGCACACTGACATTACGCATCCAGCTAATAACTTTGGAATTCTTGAATTAATTTTAACAATTCCATTATTTCTGATTCAAAAATTTTTGGAAACAATAATTAGCTTACATATAGTTTGATCAGCTGTATCAATATTATTATTATTATTATTATTATTATTATTATCATCATCACTGAACAAATATTGCCTGAGGTAGGTTATTATCATTTAAAGGGTTAACCATGTTTTGTACATGTAACAAACGGGGGTTCTATCCTTATTGCTTTCTATTTAACAATACCGAAGTCTAAGCTGGTAACAGGCTGTATTGAAAAGATCACTGGAGTCAGTTGGGCTTTGAGATGATTTAGTGTAATGTGTTTGTAATTAATTTTGTCCAGAATATCTCCTTACATCTTATTTGCTATCAATTCCTTCATTAGAAATTCACTAATAACTTTTGGGTTCTTGAATTAATTTTAACAATTCCATTATCTCTGATTTAAAAATTTGGGGGAAAAGAAATTAGCTTACATATAGTTTAATCATCTGTATCATTATTATTATTATTATTATTATTATTATTATTATTATTATTATTAATAAAAATAATAATATTGTAACATTGTTAATATTAATATCGTTGACATTGTTTTAATGTGTTGCTTTTCCTCCACCACCTCCTCAAACTATTAAGGGTTGTATATTATGGTTTATATATTAGGTGACTGACTTTAATTATGTTGGAAAATTATGAGTGTATATGTATGCACATTTATATATGTATATATATATATATATATATATATGTATGTATATATGCATATGTATGCATGCGTATATATGTGTGTATGAATGTATGCCTATATGTGTGTGTGTACATATATATGTGTATGTATATATGTGTGTATGTGTGTGTGTATATGTATATATGCATATATCTGTATATATATATATATGTGTGTGTGTGTGTGTGTGTGTGTATGCATATATATGTATATATGTATGTGTGTCTGTAGGCATATATATGTATATATGTGTGTGTGTATGTACATGTGTACATATATATATGTGTATGTGTAGTTGTATGTGTGTATATATATATGTATACATATATAGACACATTCTCTGTGATATAACGTTACTCCTTTAACCAGAAAAAATAATATCTCCAAATAAAAATAAATTAGGAAAGAAAATATTATCCTCAACCTGTTTTTGCTTCCCTAATTGATAAAGTGGTCTCTGATGTTTACCTTATTTCTTTGTCTT
>NC_069006.1:6363504-6366741 GCF_001194135.2 Octopus bimaculoides | reverse complement strand
ATCTCCAAATAAAAATAAATTAGGAAAGAAAATATTATCCTCAACCTGTTTTAGCTTCCCTAATTGATAAAGTGGTCTCTGATGTTTACCTTATTTCTTTGTCTTTTTTTAGCTTTGTTATTTATGTCTGTTTTGTCTGTTTTGTTAATTTTGATATTTATTGACTTAAAATTGATTTATTCTGAATTTCTTGAAAGAAATTACTCCATCATATTGTCCTTTGTTTCTTACTTAGCACCAATTTTGTTGCCATCGTTCTAAGAAACTAATTCAAACAACCGGAATACAAAGTTAGTGTTAACATATTTCTGGCAAGGTCTATAAAAATAAAAAAAATTGAGGGAAAACGACATGAATTGGGTTTTAATTGTATCTATTCAATATGTGTGATCTTGTGTATTCATTATTATGCATTTATTCATTAGTTTTGTATTTACAAATGTGTGTGTGTGTGTGTTAATGGGCATGAGCAACCGGCTCCCAAAGATGGTCCTTGTCAGTGAGATCAAGACTGGAGGTAAGGCTCATAGACATCCAAAACTTTGTTTTCATGACCACCTCAAGCAGTCTCCCATTTTATGCAGTGTCCCTCCCAGTTGGTTGGAGCCCCTGGCACAGGAGGCAATGTGTGATACTGGAGTGGAGCATTTGAAACTTGATGGAGAGAGGAGGAGACGTCGATATCAACCACCCGTGGCTGTTGTTTGGGGTCACTTTCAGTGCCATCACTGCGACAGGATCTGCCTGTCTCATATAGGTCCTTGTCAGCCACATCTGCTCCCATGAGAAATACTGTGCTGGAGGTGGAGAAGGATGAATCTCCTCGATCAATGTTGTCTTCACCTTTGATGGCTCCTCATAAGCATGTCTATGTATCCTCATTATTCTCATCATTTTTATGTCCATTTTTCTCTGTTTAATGGCTGGAAGGATCTTCTCCAGCTCAGCATCTCAATGGCTTGTTCCAATTTGCTTATCATCTCTGTCATGACACCTTGCATTTTGAGGTCAGCTTTCACCTCTTCTTTCTAGATCTTCCTTGGTTTCCTTCTTCTACTCATTCTATTGTCTTGAATAGTTTTGTAACATCTTCATCCCTCCACTACCCTCCACACCCATCCATCACCAAGTAGAACATACTCACTTTATTTCTCATCCTTTGAAATCAGTGCCCATGTTTTGTTACCAGCCAACAACTCTCTTTATCTCTTTAGCATTAAGATTACTTTGTCAAATCTAATGATTATTTATTCACATTGTTTTGAATCAATCATGCATTATCTCATAGCTTTAAAATTTCCATGATGTGATTGTATATTTTTATAATGGCATTGTAGGGGAGGTATGAGAGGCTAGATTTGGCTGGTTAGGACAAAAAGTAGCTAGAATATTTGGGTTGGATATGACTGGTTAAATGTTAAAGGGTTATGCACAATTATTCTAAAATCTGCCTTTCACTAAGAGAGAGAATCTCTTTGTTGGCAGAAGAGATAAAAACTCCCATGATCGTTCCAACCCTGTTCTTACTCTGGATATCGTTGTTTCAGAACACCTACCTCCTCTGCAAATTATGTCACCTGGGTAACAGAAACTATCAGATACATTTATGGAGCATTCCAATTCACTGATGCATGTACTTCCAATTCACTGATGCAATCTTCCTTCTCTGCAACTTGTCTGTGATATCACTACAACTGTTGATGCATCTACGGTTTACATGGATGAACTTTTTAGACTACTAATCCAACTCTTTCTGCATTTTGAGCATTTTGGCACATTCCCAGATAACAGTAGGGTCCAGCACTTTCCTTTTTTTATCATCTTTTATCTTTTACTTATTTCAGTTATTAGACTGCTACATGCTGGGGCACCTTTAGTTGAATGAATCAACCCCAGTACTTCTTTTTATTTTTAGCCCTGTACTTATTCTATTGCTCTCTTTTTGCCAAACCAGTAAGTTACAGGATCATAAAAAACCCAGCACCATTTGTAAAGCAGTGGTGGGGGACAAACATAGACATAAAGAAGCACACTCATACATGCACATGCACACACACACACGACAGGCTTTTTCTAGTTTCTGTCTACCAAATCCACTCACAAGGCCTTGGTTGTCCTAAGGCTGTAGTAGAAGACACCCAAGACTTCATACAGTGGGACTGAACATGGAACCATGTGGCTGGTAAGCAAGCTTCTTGCCACACAGCCACACCTGCTAATTAAATCTTTTGTTTTTACAATGGTTTTTCTTTTTTTTTTATGCCTTTTGAGGACGCACAGAAAACCACAAAGACGTTTCCTCGCTGTTTCACATTGTCAGCAGAGTTAGAGGAATTTCTTTCTTGGTGGTTCATCATATTTGCTAAGATTGGTGAAAATGTATGCAAAAGTGTTTGCCAGATGGGGGTTAATATGCCTTATTACAATAATTATGTATTTAATTTAATTAACTTAATTACTTGGATGGCTTAGCACTTCTTTACCTAACCCCCCTCTTCTGTAAGCATCACATGTGCATACCAGTGCAAACTTATCTCTTGCACATTACATCTGATTGCTTTTGTACACAGTTTTCCTCTCCTTTCTGTGTGCTCTATTATACATACGCACTAACATTATATACAACCAGTGGAGCCTGCTCACCTCAATTCTTTCTTGCCATCTCACATCCTCTGCATTAATCTTAGTTTGACTTCTTGTCTCTGTGTTGCTAATAATTTCAGATATCATCATTCATCTTTGTGATTTTCACAGAATCATAAACAGAGAAATAATCCAGCATATAAACAGCTCAGTGTGTGTCTTTGGAGCCTGTGGGTTTTATTAGGAGAGAGAGAGAGAGAGCGAGAGAGAGAAGAAAATCTAGTTTAAATAAATAAATGATTATTGTCTATATATTAATTTCCTGTCTCAGATTTACTGTCACTAATAATTTGTGTTATTGCCATGTGAGCTCTGCAGATATACACAGAGAAACAACAGCCTAGCATTTGTCCTAGTAATATATATACACATACTTATATTCTTTCGCTTATATATATATCATCATCATCATCATCGTTTAACGTCCGCTTTCCATGCTAGCATGGGTTGGACGATTTGACTGAGGACTGGTGTAACCGGATGGCTACACCAGGCTCCAATCTATATATATATATATATATATATATATGTGGGTAGAGAGAGAGAGAGAGAGAGAAAGAGAGAGAGAGCAGTGTTGGTATGGCTGTGTGGTAA
>NC_069006.1:6359635-6363248 GCF_001194135.2 Octopus bimaculoides | reverse complement strand
AGAGAGAGAGAGAGAGAGAGAGAGAGAGAGAGAGAGAGAGACTTCTGGTCTTAATGTTGCATGATAGTTGTAAAATTATTGTTTCTGTCATACAAGCAGTGCCATCGAATATTCCAATATTCTGCAAGAACTTATTACTTTGCTTCGAAACAGGTGAGGGTTGGCAAGAGGAAGGGCATCTGACTGTAGAAAATCTACCTCAGTAAATTCTGTGTGAACCATGCTAGCATGGAAAAGTGGACTTTGTATGATATGCGTATATTTATGTATGTGATCAGCATCATACATTTTACTCCTATTGTCCCTGCTGACAGGGATCATTATGGTCCAAGTCAGCCCTTATTCTGAATATCTCCCCACCTCAACTGTCCTAGATAGGTCAGTGAACCATGTCTCACTTGTATATTCTATTTTTTAGTTTTTGTATATTTTCTATGGTTGAATGTCCTTCTTAAGAAAAAGCACTTCATAGAATGTAATGACAGTCACCCTAAAGAGATTATAACATCCCCAACTAGATGAGAGACACTTTCTTACACCATGTTGTCTTCATTCTATGAGTATGGTAGGTGGGAGAGAAATGGAAGAGAGACAGTGACAGGCAGCAACGTGCTTGTTGTCAGGAAGGAGCTTGAATAAAAAAAAAAAAAGAAGAAGCAGCATGATGTCATAAAGATGTGTAATGATAAGAGTGATAGATGTGAAGGAGAGAGGGAGACAGGTAGGTGGAAGTGGGTATGGAGAGATTCAGTGGTATCTGTCATTATATGGACATTGTGATGAAAGAGAGGTACATTGGCAGAAGAGTGGCTGTGAAAGAGAGGAGAAATTGACAGAGATGGCTGTAGTGTTTCATTTAACAGTACAGGGATTTAAATTTGGAGCATTGATTTAGTTATATGTAATCTCATCCATAAATTATACACACACACACATTTCATGTGTGTTGAATATGCATATCTTCTATGCATGTATGCATGTGTGTATCTATAAATATTCATGCATGCTCTTATAGCATGTGTGTTTATATTACAAATATGTATGTAGGCGTGTGTATTGTTTTTATAATTATGTGTTAATTATGTATGATTATGTATGTTAAACCTGCCTGCTTCTATTTAAAACCTTTTAATTTTAATACATAATCATTTTATCATAAAATTATAAATTTAAATTTGAAGGGAATATTGATTATCTAAATTTAACTTAGAATGTTAAATTTATCAAAGCTTATTAAATTGTATTTGTAATTTCAGTAAAAGATTTACATAATCCATGTTCCTTTTAAGTGCCTAATCTTGATGGATCTATAGAAAGTAATTTGTTTGGCTCCTTTGTCTTCTCTTAATTTATGGAAAGTTAAAATTACATATTACTAAATCAAAGATCAGAGGTTATGTCGCTGTGTTGGGTTAAATGAAAGACATTACTACATTTATCTTTGTCAATCAATCAAATCAGCCATTAGTTTTCCAATTTTCGACAGAGGCCTTCCATTTATTTCTCCATAACTCTTGGTTTGGGATCTCTGAGCTCTAATTTTCGTTAAACCTATCCATTTCATTTCCCCATCTTGTGTGATGTTGTGTCATTTTTACAAATTGTCAGTTTTTTGTCTTCCTGTTGTCACTCATCCTCTAGTTGTAAACCTATTGAAATATTTATATATTTCTTAGCCATGGACTGGAGGTCACAAATTAACAGTAAAAGGAAATGAGACTATGGTATTCAGGTTTTTCCAGAGAATGTGCTTGACAGAGGTGAAATGAATTCTCTTCAATCAGGAATTAAAACTGGCTTAAGAAATGACCAATAATTTCTGATCTAATTAAATATAATGAACTCCTCCACATCATGATTCTTAACCATCTCCTTCTGACCTATAGAGTGCCAGCCCTCTCCTGCATCTTTTTTAACTTCTCCTTTCCTCTGCAGCCTGCATCAGTTTCGCAAAGTCATTTCCTAGATGTTGTCTGATTGCTTTATAGAGAACGAAATACTTGGTGATTTTTCATATTCTTCTTCATAGTTTTCTGTTTTTCTAGCATCCCATCCAAAATCCTTCCTTGTTGGGAATATCATTATGAGAGCATATTCAAAATGAGATAATTCAAGAATGGAGTGGAGTGAATACTGTGATTGTAGAATACAGAAAGCCCAAATTCCGCTGGGCCAGACATGCCACAAGTCTCACAGACAACAGGTGGATCCTCACAGTTGCTGAGTGGTGTCTAAATCATTGGAAAGGGCACTTGGCAGGCCTCCATGATGGTCAGAAGATGATTTAGTTAAGTGATTTTGGTCAAGATAGAATGGAGTGGTGCAATCAAGACAGAATTCAAAACGCATTGTGACCAGTGGTGTACAATAGCATCTGATGCTCTGATTGATACTGAAAAAGTGTGTTTATTTTTTTGAATGCTTCCTAATAGCATAGGTTAAGGTGTGGGCTGGTCATCTGACCAGATTCACTGTATATAGCTGGATTCTCTGAGAATTGGGTTTCCCTCACATTACTGGGACTGTGTTAAGTCAGTGAACTTTATTTGGCTGTAAATCACTTCCAAATATTAGATTGAACTTAATGCTGTCAGCAGCAGGAGTATTCTATAAATGATGAGTGTTCTTTTCGTCATGCAATGATGAGTTTAAATGCTATGATAATTGTAGTTTGAAAACAGATGAGCTCCATCAAAGTGATTTGTACTAGATGCTTTCTGTAAACTCCTCACTACTATATTACTGACAGTATTATAGGTTAGGATACAAAAAAAGTCGATATGGGTTGGAAGGTTATGCAAATTTTAACATCTCAAACCAAGTCAATACAAACTTACTAGTCTTCTCTTCACACTGCAGAACAAATAGTTGTCATGTATGATGGTAAACAAATATTTCTTTAACATAGCAAAAGGAATTACTTCAGCTTTCACAAAAATATATCTTTCAAGTTTGGTTTTGTCTGTAACATTATTCTAGTCAACAACTATTTTTTTATATCTGTTTTTCCTTCTACTTTCTTCACAAGTTGTGAAGACTGAAAAATAACAAGAACATATTTTTTCATTTTCGTTTTCTTTGTAAAGTGTATGTATGTATATGTGTATATACATGTTTAAAATTCCAGGCACTGGCCTGGCTGTGTATTAAGAAGTTTGTTTCCCGACCACGTGGTTTCAGGTACACCTTAACCAAAGCTTGTATCATATATATGTGTGTGTGTGCATATGTGTGTTTGTCCCTCCACCACCACTTGATAATCAGTGTTGGTTTGTTTATATCCCTGTAACATAGTGGTTTGATAAAAAGAAACTGATAGAATAAGTACCAAACTTAAAAAGGAAAGAAGTTGATTCGAATGCTTATACAATCCTACAAGGTGGTGCCCCAGCATGGCCACAGTCTAATGACTGAAACAAGTAAAAGATAATATAAAGATGTGGATGGAGAAGGTGGCGAAGTTGCTAAATGTTGTTAGAGTTGAGAAGGGAAGTAGATATAGCTGGAGTTTGAACTCTGACTGACAATTTGGTAAAGAAGGAAAAAAATAAATAAATAAATAAAGTCCTCAAGAGAGAGAGAGAAAGAAAGAGAGAGAGAGAGAGAGAGAGAA
>NC_069006.1:6359065-6359625 GCF_001194135.2 Octopus bimaculoides | reverse complement strand
CTCAAGAGAGAGAGAGAAAGAAAGAGAGAGAGAGAGAGAGAGAGAAAGAGAGAGAGAGAGAGAGAGAAAGAGAGAGTGAAGATTGGGAAACCTCCAAACACAAGCACACACACCATACACACACATGCTCAATCACACACCCACACACATAGCACAAACACATGCATAGATATTCAGATGTACATGCAAACACATGCATCCTCAAATACACACACGCTCAAACACGCACACACACACACACATGCACACTCAGATATGCACGTGCATATTTGCATACACACATATGTACATGGAAATCATTTAAAGACTTCTCCAGTGAAAGATATTCTTTATGTAGTAAAGTATTGCAACTGATTACAATGTTAGGAAGATAAAAGTTAAATGTGATTTGGAGATCTTCATGCCTTAAGAGACATTAGAATCATAACTCAAATTATGATGAGGATGTTGAAATTTTATTTTGGCACCTTTCTCCTCTCCACCTCTCTCTCCCTCCCTCTCTCTCTCTTGCTCTCCCTCTCTCTCTCTTGCTCTCCCTCTCTCTCTCTTGCTCTCCCTCT
>NC_069006.1:6355807-6357434 GCF_001194135.2 Octopus bimaculoides | reverse complement strand
TTATGAGCCTATAGCTTGAGAAGAACCTTTAACCATTTGATAATTCAAGCATCCGAGCCCAAAATGAATGAGATGGGGGTCCCCGCAACCCATCTAAGTAAGCAGTATCCCTGAATATGTGCTGACTCCAGCCATGGCAATCCATCTGGTCTACACCAGGATTGAAAGCAGACATAAAATGATGAGAATAAGCTCTTGCATATACACACATACACACGCACACACACACACACACACACACACACAGACACGCACACTTTTAATCTATTTTATTTAAAACAAATTTAAATTATTTAGACAGTGAAGAACCATTAATTACCGTTACAGACACACACATGTATGCATGCTGAACAAACTGTCAGCAAGATGTCAAATTCAAATCTGGTTTCAATTCCTGGTTGAAGCTAAATCACAGTTTACCCTAACACTAATATGTTTGTGAAAATTAAAAAAAGAAACTAAAGAAGGAGAAAAAAAAAAGCAGTTGCAGACAGTCTCGTTATCCTCTTTATAAAAATCTGGCCAATTAAGAAACTGTTATTAACAATATCAGTTACTAATTGTCATTTAGTGGAGGCCGGCAGTTGTGAATTGTTGAAAAACTCTGTCAATTTGTAGACATTTAACTGGCTCTATCTGTTAATGTTCTCTCCATATTTACTTCATCTGGTTATTAAAACACCAAAACCCTTTAAGACAAACAGGGAAAGGCTTAAAATCACTTATAATTCTTAGAAATGAAATATCTCATTTAAAGACCTCTTTTAATTACTGGTACTAATTATGTTGAGTGGTTAGTTTCTTAGGGTGATGACTGCCTGCCATTTACAATTTATTATGTAGTTGTTGTTGTCTAGCCCTAGTCTGACTTGAACCAGTAGAATTATGATTAAAGACTTTCCAATCTTTGGGTGTAGTGTTGCCTTGACTAATTTGACCAATGTGCTCCTTATTTTTCTTTACAAATGATAGGTGTGATTTGTGAGAGATTTAGCTGCTGTGTCTAGCAAATTGAGTGATTGCACATTAACATGCAATGTACCTTATCCTTTGGTGAAAGCAGTCTTCTTGCTGCAATCAATCCAGTCAGAAGATAGACACCATTCAAGCATCACAGTGGAATGGTTGGTGTGGTAAACAGAAGTCTAGTTTCAAAAAAAAAAAAGTGCAATCAAAAAAAGAATGAATGCCTTCTAATCCATTCCCAGTGGAACCGAAATATTAAAAATAATAACACGTGCTTCAGTTTAATGACATCTAATGTTTGTAGAAACTTATTTTATTCCTGTGTAGCGGTTTGGCAAAAGAGTCCGATAGAATAAGTACTAGGCTTACAAAGAATAAGTCCTGGAGTGGATTTGCTCGACTAAAGGCGGTGCTCCAGCGTGGCCATCGTCAAATGACTGAAACAAATAAAAGAAAGAAAGAAGGTAACAAGCTGGCAGAACTGTCAGCTTGCTTGGCAAAATGCTTAGCAGCATTTCACCTGTCTTTACAAGGTGATGTTCTGCTAAGGTTGACTTTGCCCTTCATCCTTTCAGGGTTGATAAAATAAGTACCAGTTGAGCCTTGGCGTCAATGTCATCAACTTAACACCACCCTCCCACGAACTTGCTGGCCTTGTGCC
>NC_069006.1:6351238-6355797 GCF_001194135.2 Octopus bimaculoides | reverse complement strand
TAAATGATGTTATTTTAGTCACTGTGGAAACTGAAAAACATCTCTTCAAAAGGAAAGAAAATAAGAAAACAATGTTTTTCGTTTGTTTTTTTATTAAGAAAACAAATCTAATTGCAACCATTTGTTGGTGTTTGTGTCAACACTTGAGTAATTTTGAAAGACTTGGAGATAAGTGAAAAACTTCGAGTATAGTTATTAACTTGTTGGTTCCTTCAATAGAGTTGAAGGTGGAACACAACTACTCCGATGGTGGGGTCTTTTCAAAACTAAAGGGAACTGTGCGGGTTTTTTGGGAAGGACCTATCAAGCATTCATTGGTCCCTTATTGGTTCCTTAAGCTACAGATCAATGTACTTGCTGACCATCCCCTCATAGGTCACAGTCACCTAATCTCTATGGACTTGTTCCCAGTGATCCCCCTCCCACTTCAATTCAATTTAATTTAAAATTATCATTTGCATGACACTATTGAAGATAATAGAACATGATTAAAACCACAAATATAATTTCATAATTTATTTCAAATGTAATTACACATTTCTTTAGAACTAATTAATTTAACAAAATTGATTGTTGAAAATGACCCAAAGGCTACCAGCTTTTTCTGGTCTGATAGTGTTTTTGTATAAAGTCTGATAACACACATTTAGTTAATTTTTGTGAAATACCTCTATTATTTTTTTTATAGTACAAACCCTTATCTTTTTTTAATGTCTCTCTTTGATGAGTTAAGACTCTTATTTTTCAGAATTTGAAACTATTTTGGAGCAATAAAATTTCCTATATTTGACAGTGAATGTTTAAAATTCTATGCACTGTTCCTGTTTAAATTAGTTACAAATTTTCTGAAGTAGATAACAACAAACACACTCATAATTCTATGCTATGTAGGTCGGACAGATACATAAAACAAGCTCTTTTCATCTTGTCTGTATCTTCTGTCATGTAAATCCTATAAAACTATTGGTTGATTGAGGGGGTGGATTAAGGAAATTAGGAAAATCTTAATCTGTTTTCCTTTTTTTATATATTTTACATGGACAACATTTTGTGATATAAATCTGGTTTAGAAGTTTTTTTTTAATTTATTATATAAGAGAAAATTATTCTTCCTGATGTTGTTTGTTGTTCATTTAGGAAAGAAAAAAAATCAAAAATTTAAAATTTGTGCAAAATAATATCTGAGCTATAAGGCTGCTAAAAAATATTCCAAGGAATTTTTTTGAGATCTTTTTTACAGACTAGAAAATCTGTTTTGTGTTGTTCTATAAAAATCAATCAATTGCTTTCATCTGAAAAGTACTTTTTAAAACACAATAACAAATAACAAGAAGTGTGTTTGTATGTGCAATCTGATATGTTTTATTTGACAGAGAGAGAAAGAGCCAAATAAATTGAGCCAAAATAAAAGATTATTTTAGCACCAAATGAGATTATTTCAAGACTGAAACCTATTTAGAAACATGTTATGTTCTCAATTTACTTGTTGGTGTCATTCGGGATTACAACCAATTTGTCAAGAAGAAACACTGAGAACATCTCACCTACAAAATATAAAAACAGGAGTTTGTGTTTGTGTTGTTTAATTAGCAAAGATTTCACATCTATTTTTTTCTTTTTTACAGAAGTAAAAAAAAAAATAGAATCATTAACATTTAGTTTGTGGTTCAATTTTAATTTTCTTGCTCAATTTAATACGTTTTTCCTCTCAGTGTAGAATTAATAAAGCTATTATGAATAAATGGTAGATAGAAGGTAATTTGATTCATTGCTACAACATCTGATCAACTACTATATAATTATTTAGTTTGAAATCCAATAGGGCTTGTATTATTGTCTCGCTAGTGAGCTGCCGAGAGAAGAGACAGTGGTTAAGGCTGCTTAGGTTGTTGTCGTTAATAACAAATGATGTGAAACTAGAGGCAAAAATCCAATTTGTTTCACTCGTTAATGATCTGACCCCTCATCTCACTCCTCAACTTAATACTTTCCACGGATGTTCCTGAGTTGATGAGAGATTCATAGAGTACACACACACACACACACACACACACAAACACACACACACACACACACACACACACACACACACATCTGTGTATACATAAGTGTATTTCTACACACAAATATGTAAACACATGCATGTATGCACACATACGTGTATACACACACAATTATATTCACATATAATTCTATGCACGTATACACACACATGCACACGCACATATTTCTACACATGCATGTATACACACGTATGAATATACACATACACATACACATGCACACATATGAATATACAGACACATATACTAATGTACACCCTCATGTACACACACACACACACACACATAGATGCACACACATAGATGCACACACATACAAACGTTTTCTTAGATTTAATCACTATTAAGGGTAGCAGTGGTGTTGGGGTTCTCTTTATTTTGTTGAGATGTTTACAAAAAAGCTTGATTACATTGTCGGACAACTCAAATGTTTTCCTCCACCCCAGCTGCCACGTGCGTAGAGAGAGAGACATGTATCATATTCACCAACTCTACCACATGTGACTTAACACCTTCATCGCTTCTGGTTATTTCTCTGTTCCAACCATCACAAACTGATCAGTTTTGACTAACAAGCTGTGACCCCCATCAGTTCTTTCTTTTTGCTACATGTGGAATTTCAAGCTTCATGATCAACCCAAAGAATGCTGTAATTTCCTTTTCATCATCCCTCACCTAGCATTTCATATCATTTCTACTTCATACCTCTTTTTTTTCTTTTCTTTCTTTTTGTTATTGTTTGAAAATTTATTTTATTTATTTTTCTTTGTTACTTTTTATTCACCCTTCCTCACCACGTTTCCTCATCATTAATACTTTGCCACACCCCCATCTCTGCAACCACCCCCACTATCTTCTCCACCGCCAACAACCTTGCCTGCTGCTTTTCATTTCATATCCCTTGCCCTTCTCTCTCTCTTTCTCTAGGTACTTCTAACAGTAACAACTTCCAACTAACACTTTTCTCTTACTTACCTGCTATGATTTGGCATTTTGCTTTTTCGTGGACATCTTATCCTCTAATTGTTTCTGCTAGCTTTTCTAAAATTCATTAGCAGTGTAGTTACCCATGCTTTCTCTGGTCTGTGCTGCAGTTAGATATGGTAAGAATATCATCATCATCATCATTATTATTACCATTATTATGTACTACTACTATACAGTGACTGCATGCAAGTGTATGTGTGTGTGTGTATACATATATATATATATATATATATATATATATATATTTGTAATATGTTTATATAACGCCATACATGTATAGTATGTCTTTGTGTATATTCATAAAACCAGTTTGTTTTTGTTGTTCTATTTTCTTAAAAATTTGCTTAACAAAGTAACAAAAGTACTAATCTCTAGTCTTAAAGTTACAGTCTTTTTGTAATAGTTTTAGATATGTGATATTGGCCATGCTACAGCATCACTAAACGTAATGTAAGATTTCTTCAAAATATATCTTTACCTGTTGTATGAAAAAAAAAAAACAGATTAGCTCTTGCTTGTTGACATCTCCATTCAACACCCTACCTCTCTCATCTTCTAGTGACAACTGCTGTTGTTAAAATAACGCACTTGTAATGCACATGCATGTGCATCAATTTAAACTTTCTCCACAAAGAAGAGTTAAATAACAGCATTTACTCACTGTTGATATTTATTTTCACATGATTATTTAATCTTTGAGAAATTTTTTATGTTTTGAAGATTAACAAAAATTATACAGAAACAAAAAAAAGAAAAAGAAACCTGTCTGACTTTAAAAAATTATAGCAGTTCACCATTTTTGCCTTGAATCCATAAACCCAGACATGCCAGCCTAGGTTACTTTCAATTTACCAGGTTCATTGTTTAATAAGATTTATCTATTTCTTTCATTACTTTTCATACAAAGTATTACTTTCTCTTAGAGGAAGGGGCATTTTATGATGTTTTTTGTTTCATTTTTTTACTTCCCCATTTTATTATATTTTTTTAAATATTTTTCTTTTTTAATTAGATTATTGAGAATTCTTCACTGTTGAACTTTGAAACACATTTCGATTTCTAGCAGGAATCTTATAGATTTTTATTTGTGGACTTTACATAATTGATGGCAACTAATTTTGTAGTTTACCTCGGGGTATACTTTGAATAGGAGCTTTAACAAACAGAGTTTATTTTTACTCTTATTGTGTGTGTGTGTGTGTGTGTGTGTGTGTGTGCATGTGTGTGCGTGTGTGTGTGCATATGCACATAATAAAAGTAAAATAAGAGTATGCACACACCAATACACATGCACACACCTTCACTAGTATACATGAACTCACTCACTCATGATAATGTTTACATAGATATTCCTGTATAGACATAGCCACTAGCACACAAGACAGTGTGTGTGTGTGTGTATATACACACATATCAACATATCCATGTGCACTGACATTAGCATATGCCCATGTATACACCTCAACACATATGGCCACACATGGAAACTTGTGTGTGAGCAGATACACT
>NC_069006.1:6349312-6351108 GCF_001194135.2 Octopus bimaculoides | reverse complement strand
CCTATAACAATATGTGCTCATTGATCAACATACATGTTGGTGCATATATATTTATATGTATAGTGACATACTCATATAGATATTCCGATATGTCTATGTCAGGACCACTGCATACTAAGATGCACCATCTCACACATTGCCATTCAATTATTTGCTGATGTGTATGCACTTAAACAAACCATAATAATGTATACATATATGCATAAACAGTACATATACACACACACATATAGTTATACATTGTACAATGCACATACTTATGTTTATGTATATATGTGTACACTCTCACACACACATACACACAAAGTGCAAGTTATTTTGATACCCAGTCTGTAAATTGCCATTAAATTGCTGTTTCTGAAGCAAAGATGGGGACAACATTAATTTAGTCATTTGTGTACTGAATGGCCAACTCAAATTAAGAATAAGTAACTGAGCAGGCTTATTCTCAGAGACGTTCCAGCCATAACCATCCCATCTTTTTTTCAGGCATAGTGTATCTAGGAAAACATTATTGAAGATGTTCTCTATCTTTTTTAAGAGAGTAGAGTGAGATATGAGAGAGATTCAGCTGCTATTTCTTGGAGATGAGTGACCATGTAGACGTTTTCTAATCGTTCTGGAAGTTAGTGCAATACCACTTCAGTGGTACAATACTTTAGTCACAGAACTATTTTCTAAAATACTTTGGTTCACATTTGTCTTCAATATGACTCCATGTCAGTTGACTAAATCTCTTTTCATTTAGATCTGAAAAAAAAAAAATAATGAATAGAAGGTTATTTAAAGACGAAGTACATAAGCTGTAATATTCATGCCTTCTTTATTCGTGGATTCTGATTGGTCACTGACTTTCAGTCAGTGGATTCAGTTTTCCCGAGAACCTACTGCCACATAAGATCAAAGTACTTAGAATCAACTAAATTAGCAAAATTCATTCATTCATTTGTTTTACATCCAACATAAATACATATTATTGAGGTACTGTTATTATAGCCAGATGCTCTTCCTGTCACTAACCTTTAGCTAAGTTTCAACTAAGAAAAATTTCATTCTACATGTGTTTGAAAGTACAGAGCCACCAAACATTGTGTTGGCGTTTTTCTTTTTTCAGAGAAGTGCAGGATGTAAACATATACATACATACAAACAATATAATTTCTGTCTCATTTATTTTAAACTTGAACTATGATGAGTGGTTGTGTTCGAGACATGCTTGTTTTATGCAGACATTACTTTTTGTTGAAACTGAACCCAAAGCATCTCTGGCCATAAAGGCTGTGAAGTACTTTAGATCTTTAGAAGTAGTATTTTGTATTTATTTAAAGGTTTGTTAAGTTCTTCTGTCTCTAAGACTTCTAGCTAGCCCATTATACAGCCCCACATACAAATATACATGCCACACTCATACATACACATGATCAGTTCTGGTTCTTAGTCAAAAAACAAATGGCACTCAATTATGTGAAAATAATGAGAGTACAGAATATAGTTTAATGATAACCATTCTAACAAATGGTGACCATAGTTCTGAGTTTCATGTAAAGCTGGGTCCTACACTCATCAGAGAGGTATATTATGGATTTATGTCAAACAGTACCACAGATGGCTCTGGCAGAAGTCCTGTCCATGAAACTTTTTAGGAAAATTTTAAAAAAAACAGATTTTCAGTCAGATTTGTAACGAAAGGGTTAAAAAGTAGCAATGGTAGCAGTGATAAGAAAGAATCCTTTCTAATAAAGGCACAAGTCCTGAAATTTGGTGGGACTACATCAACTCCAGTATTTGACTGGTAC
>NC_069006.1:6347259-6349302 GCF_001194135.2 Octopus bimaculoides | reverse complement strand
CCCCCCCCCCCCCTCTGGAATGAAAAGCAAGGTCAACCTTGTTGGAATTTGATCTCAGAATGTAAAGTCTGAAGAAATGCCACTGAGCATTTTGCCCAGTGCAGTAACAGTCCTGCCAGCTAGCCATCTTGGTGGTAAGAAATAATGGTAAATATATTATGACAGAAGATCCTTGCTTGGTTAGTGATGTTGTTAGGAGGATGAAAATGACAGTATATTAATGCCTGAGAAATATTCTGATAACAAAAACATTTCAAGCCACAAGGAACTAAATAGCTGATTAGGTACTATGTTTGCAACTGTAGCCTAAATGACGGCTAGTTAAGGTTCTGTTGTTAGCAGTTTAGACAACAGAGAATTTATGTTCCTGTGAGTATCAGCCATAGAATCAGAAGAATTTTACGCATGTTTGCCATTCCTGTAGATTAGATTTATATGATGTGAGCCGATTTTTTCTGTGAGCCCTTAATTACAGCAAGTAAACACAAAGGACTATCGGTATAAATCCTGATAAAAGGCCAAAACATGAACACACGCACATACGTGCATATAGGTGGTGTGTGTTTATGTATGTATACACATACACACACACACACACACAAACGCACAGAGGATGCTCAGGCTAAATTTGACAGTTTACATAATAGAAAAGAAAACATATCCTGTCCCAAAATAAAGTAGATGGTCTGATCAATAAGTATCCGGACTGTTGCCATTATAACGAAGTTAAAGCATGCAGAGTGAAGCCACTTAGCACAAATTGACCTTGAACTCTGCTGTGCATGTGCACCAAGTTTTAACGTTCTAGCTCACTTCTGCTGTTTACAGTAGTGCTAGGAAGGAATGTGTGTAGCGTGTGATCATCACATTGACCATGAATCTACATCAACTTTTGCCAAAAGCTTGGCGATACCTGCTCAGAAGCCTATGCAAGATTGCAGAAAGTGTATGGAGAGGAGTGTATGAGCTGAAAAAGTGTCGATATTCATGAATGTTCTGGGAGACTTGCAGCAAACAGAACTGAGTAAAACATTGCAGATGTGCATGGAGCTGTGAGGGGAAATCATCGAATCACCATCCTTGAGTTATCAGAGGATGTGCAGATTAGTTGTGGCTCATTTCAGTCCATTATCACTGAAGATTCGGGTATGAGATATGTATATGCCAAGTTGGTGCCAAAACTGCTTTCATCTGACAACGCACCTACCCATTCAGTGCAGCTTGTGCAGCAGTTTGGGGCTAGGCGCAGCATTCCCCAGGTCCAACTGTATTCCTCAGATCATCTCAACCATGCTTCACACAGTAATCCATGAGATTACAATCAGTAGAATTAGGAGGCCAGAAATAGGGTGAAGTCATAGAAATTGTCTGACAACTACTTATGACTTTTTGTCTGGAGGTATGGCAAGGAGCCAAACAAATCCTGCTGCCACACATATGGCTTTCTAGCAGCAACCTTCTCCAGCTAGGGATTGACTACCATCTCCCACAGCTTCACACAGCTGCCTGAAATGAGCCTAAGGTCCTGCTCAGAGATGTGGAGATGAACTTTGGCGTGTGGATGCAGTTGAAACACCTGTTGTATCCCTTCCTGATGGTCCCAGCATTGCAGTTGTCTATGTCATGTCTTACAACCTTTACAGGGTTCACAGAGTGCAATGAACAGTAGTCATGATGTTGGCAGTTTGATACACTATGCAAACCATTATGATAAAGGGAACTCTTTTCTAATATTAAGATATATTCAAATCCTCCATGTCAGCTAACTTTTTTCTCAACTACAACTATAATCTTTATGCCCTCCAACAGCTTTGAATGTTCACTAATACACTGAATAAAGGAGATAAAAAAATCAACAACTTTAGCCCAAATACGCACGTGCACACACACACACATACACACACACACATACACGCATACACTCACATGCATGCATTGTTTTGGCCTTTTATCATGATTTATGCCCATAGTCCTTTGTTTTTATTAGCTGAAATTTAAGGGCTCACACACATATATTTATATATGCATATAAATACACACACA
>NC_069006.1:6346129-6347185 GCF_001194135.2 Octopus bimaculoides | reverse complement strand
ACACACACACACACACACACACACACACACACACACATATTTATGCATGGATGTAGCTGTGGCAAGAATTTTACTTCCCAACTTCATAGTTCTAGGCAGATTGGGCAAGTGTCTTCTATTATAGCCCTGGGATAACCAGCTTGTTCTGAGTGGATCCTATAGATAGAAACTAAAAAATCCCATTGTATAGGTATGTCTGCATGCATGCATGCATGTATGTATGTATGTATGTATGTATGTATGTATGACTGTCTCCTTGATGTGATAGTTGTAAACAAGTGTCATGTTCATGTAAGTAGTCTACTCCATTTCCAATCTTCCTTGAAAACATCTGGTCTTGGAGGGGGAATATTAACTCCCTTAGAAGTAGGTGAGACTTGACAACACAAAAGGCATTGGGCTGTAGAAAATGCCCCTCTACAAAATTCCATCAAACTCATTCAAACAGAGAAACGTGGACATCTAAACAATGATGACAATGATGATGTGTGCTCCAGAATGACATGTTGCCACTTATTGTTACTGGTTTTACCTCTTCCTTAGCTGGTCTCTTATCGGCTGATGTCTTCAATTGTTGGTGAAACTCAGTACAAATTGATCTGAAGGAGTATTGTCATCTAATAGTGCAAAGATATATTAATATATAAATATATAAATTATTAATGTAGAGATATTAGATTTGCGATGTTTGTGGACATGTTCAGCATGATTCTGTTATAGCTAATGCCTTCACATTGATTCTAGCTAAAACAAAACAAAAAAACGGAAAAAAAAAACACAAAAAAGACATTAGCAGAATAAATAAATATTTGTGTGTAGGCATACGTATTTATGCATGTATCTCTTTTCTTCTGTCTGCCAGTCAGTCTGTCTGTCTGTCTATTTTTCTCTTCTCCTTTATCTCTAGCATACAAGTTTACATACTGTGTGTGCCTTGATGTATTCACATGGACATATATATATATAAAGTGAAAAAGAGAAATATATGCATATACACATATAAATGCAAATGCACACACACACACACACACACACACACACACACACACACACATA
>NC_069006.1:6342769-6346119 GCF_001194135.2 Octopus bimaculoides | reverse complement strand
TGTGTGTGTGTGTGTGTGTGTGTGTGTGTGTGTGTGTGTGTGTGTGTGTGTCTGGTGTAGATATACATGGTTTCTTTTCGTAACTGAATAGAATACTTGACATATTTCAGAGTTGCATTCGATTGTCTTGATCTAAGATTGGGCATTGCAATAGGAATATTTACATCATGGAATAATCATGTGAACCATTTAGAATCACCAATGATATATATACCATCGTATATTATAATCACTACAGGCACAGGCATGACTGTGTGGTAAGAAACTTGCTTACCAACCACATTGTCGTAGGTTCAGTCCCACTGCACAGCCCCTTGGGCAAGTGCCTTCTACTATACCCTCAGACCAACCAAAGCCTTGTGGGTGGATTTCGTAGATGGAAACTGAAAGAAGCCCATTGTATATCAACATCAGCAGCAGCATATACAATGGGTTTCTTTCAGTTTCCATACATACATGCGTGTGTGTATGTATGAGTTTGCATGTGTGTGTGTGTGTGTGTTTGTCCCCACCACCACTTGACAACCAGTGTTGGTGTGTTTACAGCCCCATAACTTAGCAGTTAGGCAAAAGAAGCTGATAGAATAAATATCAGGTTTTTAAAAGAATAAGTACTGGAGCCAATTCATTCAACTAAAAATTCTTCAAGGTGGTGCCCCAGCATGGCCACCGTTTAATGACCAAAACAGTTAAAAGCTAAAAGATTATATTTAGTTTCGCTTTATTTCTTACCACAAGTGAGTACTTAACTATTTAAAGTCATCAATTATTTACCATTATATATTACCACCAACATGTATTATAACCACCATAGTATGTATAAACTTCGATTTTATTTCTTACTGGAGCTGTATACTGTGAAATATCAGAAAGTTTTGAAGTCAATCAATCAATAATCTGATCACTGACTCAACTCCACTGCAAAAAATATTAAAGTTTAGAGATATATGTAATTGGTGCTGTTGTTGTTGTTGTTGTGTTTGTATGAAAATGTTGCATCATATAGTCCATGATTTGATGCATCCACTCTAATGAAACGAACCTCAAAGGGAACAATGCTATCTGTTTTGCTGTTAGCTTGATTAAAGTAAATGGAGTAATGTGCTTTGTTTAGGGCCACAACACAAAGGCTACAGGCCTGGCTTAATCTTGTGATCTTTCAGTTAACTGCTCAACCGGTCATAAAAATAGACATACAAAGTTGGCCATCGACTTTGATGACACAAAAATTGTGGAACATAGTGTAATATGATTTGGATATAACATATTGAACTGGTTTAGGGTTGATAGCAAATTAAATTAGAAAATAAACACACTTTCTAATGGTTCCATGAATCATCATTTATCTCATTTAATTGTGTAATCTCGTGCTTGACTTTTAACTATAAATATGTAATAGAGGTTGAGTTGAACTGATGGGGGTTGAAATGAAAGAAAATATTTTCTCTCTTAAATGAAGTGGGCGTTGAGCCTTGAAGCATCAGATTTCTCTCTTCTTGACATAAAAATTGATCCAGCTCCACTTAATTTACTAATCATAAAGTTGAGTTTCAAAGTGTAACAGATTCTCTACTTACCAACTGAAGGAAGCAGGTTACAGACTTAGCATTGGTTCACAGTGTAGCTTTTATACCAATGTTTCTCAACCAGGGTCCATATAACCCTTAGGAATCCATATAAGATTTTGTTGTTAAAGTTTATGGGCAAGAAATTGGTTATACCTCTACAATGCATGAAATATATTAACACATTTTCTTATACTATTATTAATAGTATTTAATTATGAGAATATGATGGGATTTTTGGAAGCATTGAATGTCTATGGGGTTCCAGTTGAGTAAAATAAGAAGCAAAGGGGTTCAAAATGGTTGAGAACAACTGCTCCATACCAGTGTTTCTCAAAAGGGTTCACACACCATTGGTGAGGAACAGCATTACTTTGGTGGGTTGTGTTTATATATTTTTTCTCTTTCACTTGTTTCAGCCATTAGACTGTGGCCATGCTGGAGCACTGCCTTGAAGGATTCTTAGCTGAATGAATTGACCCCAGTACTTGTTTTTTGCTAAGCCTGGTACTTATTTTATCAGTCTCTTTCACTGAACTGCTAAGTTACAGAGACATAAGCTGACCAGCAGCAGTTGTCAAGTGGTGGTGGGAGACAAACACAGACATGCACATGGAAATATATGAGAGGCTTCTTTCAGTTTTCATTTACCAAATCCACTCACAAGGCTTTGGTTGGTCTGAGGTGAGAGTAGAAGACACTTGCCTAAGGTGCCATGCAACAAGCTATCAGAATCATTCTCACACTAGACAAAATGGTTAGCAGCATTTCTTCTGACTTTATGTTCTAAGTTCAAATGCTGCTGAGGTTGTTTTGCCTGCCATCCTTCTGGAGTCAATAAAATAAGTACCAGTTGACCACTGAGGTCCATGTGATTACTCAGCTGCTTAAAATTACTGGCCTTATGCCAAAATTTGAATCTATTATTATTACTATTCTTGGTAATTGGTGGTGGGTTGTTTTTTTTTTAATATTATATAACAAGGACTTTCAGAAAAGCGAATTAATAAAAAGAAACCAAAAATGTATTGAAATTAGTTGTTGTTGGTGTCTTGCAGAATCCTTCAACAGACTAATTTTCCACACCTGATACCATGAGTTCACTAAAGATCGTTTTGTTTGTATTCAGATACTTCCAAATGGTTTCAACAATAACAACACCAACAATAACAATACCAAAAATAAACTTTCTTTGCCCACTTCCCAACTTGAAAAAAAAGAAAAATCATAAATCATTAAGAAAACAACCTTCAGTAAATAAATAAAATAAATAAAATATAGTAAGACAATTTGTTTACTTAATTCTGAGTTATTATTTTAGTTTGTCTTCTTCTCCAGAGCCATTTTCTCTTCTGAGGCGGCTTCGTTTTTAACATATGTCCCCGCACTACTAAATTGATTAATGGAGAACAAAAAAATGACAAGAAAAGAAAGACTTAGAAATATTAATTTCAAAGAAAATCTTATAAAATAGTAAATTTATGCTGTTGTTATTGTTGTCTTCTTAAATTTTATTCTTAGATTAAACTCTGTGAATATCCATGGTTTATTTGCCTTGTTTTTTTTTTTTACTATTTCATTTATTTATTTTCAATCTACTCAACAATTTCATTAAATAATACGAAACTTTTTGTTTGGAATCAATTTGTATATTTATTTCTGTATGGAAAGAACAGAACAGAACAAGAGAGAAATATAACTGGTTCCAGTCTTCAGTTATTTGCAGAACTAAAAATAAGAGAAATAACTGCTATGAAAAAGATGGTCATGGTGGTGGTGGTGGTG
>NC_069006.1:6339908-6342096 GCF_001194135.2 Octopus bimaculoides | reverse complement strand
AAAAACATTTCTAGCAATTACATTTATGTATTCATTTTGCAAGATTCTTGATGTGAATTCGTGTGTTGAAACAGATATTGTTGTATTTGGGGATGGTCATGTTGCCAGTTTAGCCAATGAAAACACACTATATATTTGGTGTTCACTTGCTTCAGCTTTATTTCATATTTATTGTATTTCAGCCAGAGTCCTTTCATCACACTTCTGTGACCTCATCAGTGGTCCTTTGCTTTCTTCTTTCTTTTTTGTGTCTCTCCTTCCTAATGATCTGCCATTTTGTATACAAAATGGCAAATTGTTAGGAAGGAGAAACCCAAAGAAGAAAGCAAAGGATCAATGATGAGGTCACAGAAGTGTGATGACAGAACTCCAGCTGAAATAGGATTAATATAAAATAAAGCTGAAGCAAGTGAACACCAAATATATAGTGCGTTTTTATTGGTTAAACTGGCAACATGACCATCCCCAAATACATCAATTTCCAGCAATATTCACCTTTTACATGGTTAAATGTGCAATCAGTTAAACCACAGTTTTTCATTGCTCGGTCATTATTTTTCTTTAATTTCTTATATCTTAGCCTAGAGAAGGATGAAAATCCACATTGAATTTGGAAGGGTGGACATGTTACTGGTTTGGTTTGGAGGGAGGGTGGGAGTGTATCATTGCTTTCACAAAATGCCAAGAGGTTAATTTTTTTTTTCTTAAACAGTTGCGTGATGCTGGTGTTAAGCTCAACAGAATACCAGTTGTTGTACTATTGTCTAAACATGTTATCACATTGTTCTAAAATAATCATTACCATCTTAAAATTGTAATTGACAATTATCAATTCTAGGACTTCTATTTCTTTTGTCAACAGAACAGCCTTTTAGTACTTGAGTTCTCAACAAGCAAAGGCTGTCTTGATTTTCAGTTGACATTAATACTTGTTACCATCACAATTGTTATTATATGATGAAAACTCACAGCTTATTTTGCTGGGTACGATGGGAAGTGTTAGCTGTCCACAGCCAGCAGACTAAGGTGACACTTGTTTACTGGTCATGCTTCAAGAACCCTGCCAAGAATTCTGGCAGTTCCAAGCAATGCTGATTTTTTTAGGTGTTCTACCTTCACACTTGCACCAATCTTTTTCAGCCATGTTGGTAGTTGAGTGCTGATACTTTTTTTCTTCTTCTTCTTCTTCTTCTGCTGCTGCTTCTTTTTCTTCTTCTTCTTCTTCTTCTTCTGTTGCTTCTTCTTCTTCTTCTTCTTCTTCTTCTTCTTCTTCTTCTTCTTCTTCTTCTGTTGCTGCTTCTTCTTCTTCTTCTTCTTCTTCTTCTTCTGCTTCTTCTCAGCTGTGTTTCGTTTGTTTGTTTGTGGACAAGATGTCTCAAGAATCACTGGATGGATTCAGATGAAACTTTCAGGGATGTTTGGCCTTGTGACTGGCAAGAACTGATTAGATTTTGGGTTTGATCTGATATTGGACAAGGATTCTGGATTAATTTTCCCAGTTTTTTACTTAAATTTTGAGAGTGGTCGGGTTCATTTTTAGTATTCTTGTTTGTGAGAGAAGTTGAGTTTATTTCAGATATTCTCATTTTAAAAATCACGTCTGGTTAATCATTGAGAGGACGTTGGTGTTGCCTTGGTGGAAGTTTGCGCTCTCTGAATGCTCTTGTTATTATTATTATTATAACCTGTTAGCCACAGGTATGACTGTGTGATAAGAATTTTGCTTTCCAACCACATATTGTGGGTTCAATTCCACTGTGCAGCACCTTGGGCAAGTGCTTTCATCTATATCCTCAGGCTGACCAAAGCCTTGTAAGTGGATTTCGTAAATGAAAACTGAAAGAAGTATGTTGTGTGTGTGTGTATGTGTGAGTTTTTGTATTCCTATAACTTAGCAGTTTGGCAAAACAGACTGATAGAATAAGTACCAGGTCAAAAACATAACAAGTACTGGAGCTGATTCATTCAGCTAAAATGTCTTGAAGGTGGTGCCCCACCATGGCCACATTCAAATGACTGAAACAAGTGAAAGATAAAAGATGTGAAATTGCTTATAATTATCAGTCTTCAGTATTATAGCTTGTTATGTTGCTTATAGTTATCAAGTTCATTAACATCAATATTGCCAGTTATATTGCTGATAATTATGGCTGTTTAGAGAAAGCAGGTCAAATTATTTCTTTGTCCT
>NC_069006.1:6331159-6338982 GCF_001194135.2 Octopus bimaculoides | reverse complement strand
ACTTATTTATTTATCTATATATTTTATTTATTTTTCTCACTATGAAATAATAATAATGGATACAAAGATGAATATTTCTATAATTTCTTTAATGCTGACTTTTTTTTTTTGTATTTGAACAAAAAAACATAATAATAATAATCATTATTATTACTATTATTATTATTATTATTATTATTATTATTATTATTATTATTATTATTATTATTATTATTATCATTATTGTTAGATTTACTGTCAAGTACTAAATATACATTAACAGTTTTCTGTATTTATTTATATGTTAAAAAACATCAATGAACTGAAATATATTGATAAATAACAATTAAAAGGCAACATACTGTTGTTGTTGTTGTTACTATTAAGGCAGGGTGCTGGCAGAATCATTAGAGCACCAGGCACAATGCTTTACGGTATTTCTTGTGGATTTTTACATTCTGAGTTCAAATGCCATCAAGATTAATTTAGCCTTTCATCCTTTCGAGGTTGATGGAATGAAGTTTCAGTTAAGTACTGAGGTCGATGTAATTGATTTTCCCCCTCCCTTCAAAATTATTGACCTTGTGTCAAAATTTGAAACCACTACTACTACTAAAGCAGTGAGTTCACAGAATTGTTTTTAAAAAAACGCAGAAAAAATGCTGTGCCGAGTCTCTTGCATTCTTAGTTCAAATTCTGATGGGATCAACTTTGACTTTCATCTCTTCAGGTGTGATAAAATAGGGACCAGTTGAGCCCTGGAGTCACTGTAACTGACTAGTCACCTCCTTTAAAATTTTAGGCCTTGTACCAGAAAATTATTATTATTATTATTATCATCTTTCAATTTTGTCTCCATTTCTTGCCGAGTGTCATCCTGGCACCTAGGGCAGGGAAACTCACTGTATACATTGGTAGACCATCGAAATAATGACACCAGATTGTTCATTTACAAAGTCATGTAATAGAGAAAAAGGGAAAGAAAGACAGAGTGGAAAAGGAAAAAAAAAAAAAAAATTTTTTAAAGAAAGAAAATAAGGGGGAAAAAAGGAAAGAAAATACAAGGCAACAATGCTCTTCTCAGTATGTGTGACATACCAGTTAAAACAATCTTTTGCACTTCCTACATGGATGGTGATCCTCTTACATGGATGGTAAACCAGGGATCATTCTCAAATAATTTTCTGTTCCCTTCTTGATCAGTCTAAGTGCTCTTACAATCAAAGTGACACTGGGGTAAAATATACAAAGCCCATTATACCCATCATGACTACCCGTCTGATAAGGGTACACCAGGCACATGCATCACAACCATATGTACACAACACGGTGATCTCATATCAAGACAAACAGCGAATGACCTTGTAGGTGGGGCCCAGTTAGAATTTTCTGCAGTTCGAGTAGCCCGTACCGTTCAAAAGTTTCCTGAATAAGGGTTGTTTGAGGATGTTGAATGAAGCATCCACGTTTCCAAAAGTGAATTATCTAAAACCCTAAAGAATTCCTCTCAACACATGGCTATGATGCTCCCCGACTATTTCTGCTCATGATCAGAGATGCACGGTCAAACAACTGACAAGCAAATCGGTGGTATTAAGCAGAATATTTGCTGTAGCCCATCTTTTATACCAAGACAAAACAATGTACATGATAACACTTCCAATCAGTTAAGATCAGAAGCCATGAGAGCCATTGCCTGGTACTGCATCCAGGCATTTATTATTGTTATTATTATTATTATTATTATTATCATTATTATTATTATTATTATTATCTGTAGATTGGTAGAATTATTAGAGCAGTGGGCAAAATGCCTAGAAATATTTTGGTTGCATCAGCCTTTGTTCTGAGTTCAATTCCTACGAGGGTCAGCTTTGCCTTTCAGAGTCAATAAAACAAAGTACCAGTTACATACTGGGGTTGATGGTATTGACTAGTCCCTTCTGCTTAAAACTAATGGCCTTGTGCCTAAATTAGAAGCAATTATTATTATCATCATCTTTTATTCATCCTTACCAGTATCAGTACTGCAACCACCACGACCACCATCATTGTCATCTATTTATCCTTAACACTATCAGTTCTAACATTGCAGCCCCCTCCCCAACTACCACCACCACCATCATTATTATCATTATCATTTCTATCTTGGCATGGGTTTGACAGTTCTGCAAACATCATTTTCTCAATGCATCTCCACACTGCCATCTTGTCTATAAAAGCACATGTTCTCAGTAAGTCCATTCTTATTGTTTTATCTTAGATCTCCTTGATTAACTTTCACCTATGAATAATTCTTTCTTTCTTCTCACTATCTGACACAACATCAACAATTAGTTAAAATTCATGTTTAATTCCCAGTAGCTTTCTGGATAAGACAAGGAAAAACTTGCAATAAGTCACACATTGTTTTTCAGTCCAGCAATAATATTTCTTAAGAAACCTTTGTATATATTTATTATCTCACCACCCACTTCTATTCTACTCTGTCCTCTTGTTAAATTTCTTGTTTCTGTCTAATTCATTCCTCTAACTTTAGCTCACTGCTTACATAGTGCTGTGGTACTTAATGAAAAATCTCATCTTTTCATCTCAGTTGTGCGGTATCTTGGAAAGAAAGTAAGAAATCTAGGACTGAAATTTTGTTGAAATGTTAACTAGATTGTCTGGAATGGTAAATGAATCTGGGCTGAACAAGTTTTACTGCTAAAATATATCACAATGATATTATTTTCACTATCCACAATGACTAACAGAACTCCCTTGAATATTGAAACATGACATTATAGGGATTCTTCTACAGTGTACCGTCTAAAGAAATGGAATGTTAAGTTGTATATGAAAAAGGGAATAGCGTCTCTGTAATAAAACCATAAAAGAGCCACTAAGGTGAGCTTACAAAATAACATTGTAACTGTCATTCTATCAATAGAATGGCCTGCTTGTGGAATTAACTTGCAAGTGGCTCAGCACTCCACAGGCATGAGTACCCATCTCACATTTGGTCAACATGTCCAGCTCATCTGTTTTGAATTCCCAACAGAATGCTTTCCATACCGAAGATATCACATTTTCTAAAATTTTGATGTTTGATATCCTATCATGCCATTTTATTATTCAGATGTTTCACAGACAGGGCATGGGAAGGGTTTCAAGTTAATCATGATAAAATAATAATTATGGTTTCAAATTTTGGGGGAGGGATTATTGGCTCCAGTGCATGACTGGTATTTATTTTATTGACCCCAAAAGGTGAAAGGCAAAAATGACCGCAGTGGAATTTGAACTCAGAACATAAAGATGGACAAAGTGCTGCTAAGCATTTTGCCCAGCAAGCTAACGATTCTGCCAGCTCATCACCTTAAATAATAATAATAATAATAATGATAATAATAATAATAATAATAATAATAATAATAATAATATTTGCAAATGTCATAGAGTTAGAATTAAAGCCTCCATGGAGTGAAACTTTATGATGTTTTGTTTCTTGTCTGGAACCATTTTCATTCCATTCTGTCTCTAATGCTCTGAGGAAAACCAACAACTACAAATATGAAAAATGGAAAAATGTAACTCATTGATATTTGTATAAAAAACCTGCTGATCTTAACACACATTACATTACTAGCACAGGTTTGATGGGTGCATAACACTTAGATAGATTAAGGGGTGGACAGTTTCTGCAACTATGTTTCTTGTGCATTATTGTGAATATATTTGAGCTGTAGTAGAGCAGATCTCTTGCTCTGATGATAGATCTGTTCTGCTGGAACAAGAGCTGCTCTTGCCATTTATCAAGCAGTTACAAACTGTAAAACAGTCCCTGCATTAAACAATATCATACATGACCAGAGTGTGGGTGTGACCAGTCAGCAACTAGATTCATTCATTATCATCATCATCATCATCATCATCATCATCATCATCATCATCATTATTTAATATCCATTTTCCATGCTGGCATGGGTTGGATGGTTTGACCAGAACTGGCAAAAGACTGTACCAAACTCTACTGTCTGTTTTGGCATGGTTTCTGTGGCTGGATGCTCTTCCTAACACCAACATTGTATAAAGATTTCTATCCAAGAAACTGTACTCAGTCTTAATGTAACGAAATTTGGTGTTTAATCTTCTATCTTTTCAACTAATTATGAATTTAAGATACAACTATTTATTGATTTCTTTGTCTACACCTTTCATCAGTTGCTTCAAGTAATTACAAACGAGTCTAAATGTAGAAAATCCAAAGAAAATATCAAAAATAAATTTCAGAGTTTCAGAGGAACTGTTTATTCTGAAATGCAGAGATTTTTTTGAATAATTTATTCTTTACTTTTGACTACTGTGGCCATGCTGGGGCACTGCATTGAAGAATTTCTTTGTCCAATGAATTGACCCAATAGTTAATCTTTTTTAAGCCTAGTACTTATTCTATTGGTCTCTTTTGCTGAACTGCTAAGTTACAGGGATGTAAACACACCAACACTGGTTGTCAAATGATGGTGGGGGACAAACAAAGACACACACACATATACATATACGACAGGCTTCTTTCAGTTTCTGTCTTTACAAAGTGTGTCAAGTTGTTTTGTTAGTTGTTGTTTTTTTTCCCTGGCACCAGCACTGGAGGGGTAGCCATATTTCTTGACATGACTTCACTCTTCAATGTTTAAACTAGCCATTTCAGGTCCAAAGATTCTACTTGTTTTACCTTCAAACTGGCCAGATCCAGCCTCTCTCACCTACCTTACAATGTCATTCTAATTATAAACAATCATGTAATCAATATCTCAAAATTATGAGATAATGATTAAATTAAAAGTAATGCAAATAAATAAGCATACCATTTAACAGAATAATCTGAATGTGAAAGGGCTCAAAGACTTCCCAACCCCCAAGTGTCTCTTCACTCAGCAACCACTCTACAGTGATGGCAGCATAAATGCTAGTGATGAGTGATAAGGGGGGATGTGTTATAGGGGTACTCAGTATTTGGCGGTATGTGTGTATAGTCAAGAAGGTAAGACAATGATAAAAAGCAGCATGGCCATTCACACAGAAATTGATTTTAATTCCTAATTGGAGGTCGTATGTATTGCATATGAATGACTTATTATGAGAGCAACTCAATGTGAATATGGTGAAAATATAGTTGGATACCATACGCCATATTGTGGATGATGTGCATACTTAATCAGTTGAATCAGACGAGTTTGATATAACAAACAACTAAACTTCTGTTTGGCTTCTTTGATGTAAAAAGTAGCATTGCTGTGGACGTTGTAATGAAGGAGAAACTATATTTTTGTCTGTCTAATAGTCAAAATAATCATTGAGTTTATCAAAGTCACATTGATCTGAGGTGGATGATATGTTTCTAGACAACAATCGAGAAACAGTTTATTGGTTATTGTTTTACTGATGGAGAAAATTGAAAGAAAATAGGAAAAAAAAAAGTGAGGAGGCTTAATTTGATGGTTCTTAACAGTAACTCTAATTCTGCTTTGATTAAATACTTTCATTACCATCTACCAAACTCCTTTCGTATGGCTTATTATGTACAAGCTACTCTTTTGGTACCTACTGTCTAGTATAAACTGAAACCTGTCTATATATACTCTCTATATAGACAGTGTATGTATGTATATATATATATATATATATATATATATATATATATATATATATATATATATATATATATATATATATACACATACATACATACACTCATCACTTAATGAAATTCTATTGAACAAGCTTTTATCACATAGTGTTTTTTTATTGCAACTAATTTTTGGTTATCAACTTCAAAACAATCTCCCAGTAATTATTTATTTGGTTTATCATTAAAAGTTCTGTGAAGATTATGGTCTTCTTCTCAAGTAGTCTGTCCTTGAACAAGTCTTGTGCACATGAAGCCTCTCCACCACTCTTTAGTCTGTGCTGTTCTCTTCATTGAGTCATACAACTGCCTCTGCCTACTGTCATCCATCACCATTGCTCTCTTTCTCCCTCTTGGTCTTCTTGCTTCTATCACTATGCACAGAACATCATGGTAAGGCATCAGATTATGGTAAGGTATTATATTTCCCTAATGTCTCCTAAGAAATTAAAAAAGCTCTCTGGTAATTGTGCCATAAATAGCTTCTTAAGGCTATTGCTGCCAAACACCAGAAATCATTTAGGGTGATAAGAATCCGTTGATTTTTGTGGTTGATTTGAAACCCTGTTGGCAAGCTCTGAAGCATGAAAAAAGCCTCATGCTAAGGGATTTATACTTTCTGGAGCATGTAAACAATGAAGAAATTAGTTAGGAGTATTTAACTTTTTTCAACAAAGACTGGCTTTAGATATATTTCTATATTGAACAGTATTGTGTGTGCTATGATTGAGTAACTAAGATTAAAGAGAGTATCCTGGTTACGAAACGTTCCATGATATTTCTGCAGAAATTCTTGCTAATAACCATTTGGGTTTATGCCACATGGAAAGTAAAAAAAAAAAAAGAAAATCAATGTAATAAGGTTTGAATAGAAAAAAATGAAAAATAATTTTATCATAAATTGAATTTATTTTTTGCGATTGTGAATGTTGTAACATTGTAAATTTTGTTTATGTTCTAAATATAATTTCCCTCTTGTATGATAATCCAAAATATAATTTCCCTCTTGTACAATAAATCCAAAAGTAATTTCCTCCCCATTCGCTAAAGCTAACCCCCTCCCTCCCACGTCCCCGATTGTATTCAACCATTTAATCAATCAATTAACACTTTATCCTTAAAATGAGATTTTAGTGGATTCCATAGAATAGAGAAGATTCAAGGCTGAAGTCACTTTTCCAATGGAGATATCGTATTACCTACTACTTTTACTGGAACATTCTATATGTTTATTAACTGATTCCTTGTTATGGGGGTCTTGTCTATGGAAACATTGAAGAGCTGTACTTCTCATACTTCCACCTTGTCTCTTTTACAAGCACATTTCTTTTCTCAATGTGCACCCCTTCCCCATTTTTAATATTTGTACATGTAATGTTAGACCACAGTAATCTGGCTCCTGGTACTAGTTTGTTATGGGTGGGTACCTACTACAGCACCACCCTACAAGTAAATATTATAAACTATAGATTTATATATATTTGGTTTTGTTTTTATTTTACTTATTCACATTTCAAATTCTATTATTATTATTATTGTTATTGTTGCTGTTATTATTATTATTATTATTAAGGTGACAAGCTGGCAGAATTGTTAGCATACTGGGTGTACTGCCTAGCAGTACTTTGCCCATTGCTACATTCTGAGTTTGCCTTTCATCCTTTCGGGGTCAATAAATTAAGCACTAGTGAAACACCGGGGTCGACGTAATTGACGAGACCCCTCCCCCAAAATTGCTGGCCTTGTGCCAAAATTAGAAACCGATATTATTTGAGCATATGACATTAATTTTGTAAAACAAGATACTTTTCTCTGGTTTGTTATGGTACCTACTATATAATATATATATATATACACATACATGAGATCGTTGCCAGTGCCTCTGGACTGGCTCTTGTGCGGGTGGCACATAAGATGTACCATCCTGAGCGTGACCGTTGCCAGTACCGCCTGACTGGCCTTGTAGGGTTTTCGAGCAAGATCGTTGCCAGTGCCCCTGGACTGGCTCTTGTGCGGGTGGCACATAAAAGACACCATTTCGAGCGTGGCCGTTTTCGTGCGGGTGACACGTAAAAGCACCCACTACACTCTCTGAGTGGTTGGCGTTAGGAAGGGCATCCAGCTGTAGAAACTCTGCCAAATTAGATTGGAGCCTGGTGTAGCCATCCGGTTGCAC
>NC_069006.1:6326564-6330608 GCF_001194135.2 Octopus bimaculoides | reverse complement strand
TATATATATATATATATATATATATATATATATATATATATATAATGTATACGTATTCAGGTTGCTACACTATTTCTGTTGATATCTCAGAAGCTGCACAATTTATAAACAATATCTGAACAACATTTTGATTGATATTCTCTCCGGTTGCCTTTAGGGAATATTTCTGAACTAGTAATGAATTGAACCTGCAACCATTACCTGCCAAGGTCACTAATCACTGACCTGTAGAGAAACAACTGCTTTAGAAATAACGCACTCTGTTGGTAATATAATGCTCCCAGGTTCAATTCCTGTTTTATACAGTAATATGAGAATTGATTGAAAGATTGTGTCAACCAATCCCGAGATAAGCAAGATTGTTGGAATGACAGACATCAGCATAAACTCATCACCTGGAAAACACATACAAGATGATGTTCTTCATCCAATGAATATTACTGGTATCATTGGTATAATGTAATGAAATAAACTGTAACGCAAGCATGTATGATAACTAAACCCTTGGGTATACCGAATTACTTGTCCATATTAAATGGAAGCTATTAGTTGTTTTATTAGATATTCTTTTACATCCCAAAAGTTTCATATAATACATCCTGGAAGTAAAATCTTATACCAACTGGCTGACACAGTTAAACTTTGGAATTCAACTTTAAAAATCAATATATTAATCATAAGCTTCAAGCATTTGACATTCCAATGAATGATATTATATGATTCATAATGTTAGAGATTCTGATGAATATAGTGAAATAAAAATATCACTTTGTTGGAGCATTTAAAATTTTTGTTTCTCTTTCTCCCTTGCGTAGAATATTCCTGTAAAATAAAGGAAATGGAACCATCAAAGACAAACTCCTTTTGTGTAGTTTCTTGCAACTTTGGTTTGGCTGAATTCTATATATTTCATTCTGAAAAACTGTTCACACTCAAACAGAATCATTGAGTTGAGCACATCAAAGGTTGCTTGCTTTCTTATCATAATACAGTATAGATGTCAAATATCTTCAATAGGGTGTCATTGATAACAGTAAAAATGCAAGAGAAAAATAGATCATAGAAGATCAATGGTTAAATAGGGGGGAAAAAAATATAACTTTCAATCAGGTGAAGAAAAGAAAGAAACACACCATTTGATTAACATAATCTGCGAGTATATAGAATCAATAGTTATTAATACTGTTATATTTCAGACTGTGTAATTAATAAGTCCATATGCCTTATTTTTGTGTTTGGTAGAAAAAAAAAAGATAGACCAAATCACAGAGAATATCATAAAGAGTGTTGTTAAGGTCTTTGAGGATTTTCAGCTCTATCAGTGGCTTTCAAACAATTTTCTAAGGAGTCTTTTAATTTTCTCTCCAGTAAAACATTGTACTTATTAATTTCTTAGATATGTGCAATGTTTTTGATTGCTAAAGAAGTAATCTAAATGGTAATTTAGATTAGTCATGCCTTTCTCTGAATCATTGGCAACATTAATAACTACAAACAGGAATACAATTTCATCATTGGGAACAGAGCAGTGGACTGTGTGCTATTTACCTTTGTTCTTTTATGTTTTGGGTTCAAATCCTGCTGAGGTCAACTATGTGTTTCATCATTCCAGGGTATGTTGAATAAGAGAGCCTGCAGAGAACTGGGGCCTGTTTACTCAGCTGTGTCCCTTTACTGAAATTTGTAGCCTTGTGTTGTTGATGGAAATAATTATTAAGGTTTATGAACAGAAAATTAATCTTCTTTATCCAGGAATATTTAATATTAATGTGTGGATGTGGGTGTGTAGAATGTGTAATGTGTGAGTGTATGCCATGTACTGTGTATCCAATGTGTGGAATGTGAATGTGTGTTAGAAAGGATAAAAGGAATTTTTTTTTAATCATTTTTCAAGAAATTATTTTTGTTATTTCTATATTTTCCCCCTTTATCTTTCTAAATCCATTAATTTTGTGTAATCACCAATAACTGCAACCAATGTTTATGATGATGTGAACGTTAATGAACAGTATAGAATAATAGCCAGACCAATAGAATGTTTGTATAAACTAAATCTTGTGCAGGTCTCATTATTCAGAATTAATTATATTCAAATCATTTCAGTTTATTGATTGATTTCTTTATTCAGTTTTCATCAGCACAAATGCACACTCACACACACATGTATGCTCAAAACAAAAACAAAAAAAATTAATCTTGTTTTTAGCCATTTTTAAAAACTGGTTGTGAATAAATGATAAAGCTGGACAGACCTTGATGTTGATGATAGAAAATTTGAAGAGAATTGTTTGTTAAATGTCAATTAGGTTCCCATAAGATTTTGAGGGATTATGTCTCAGAATGTAATTTAAATATTAAAACTGTTTTGTGTCTTTAGTCATTGTTCGGGAATTTCTGTTATTTGGAAGTGTCAGAAACTAATTTTGTGGTTAAGAAGTTTGTTCAACATTTAATGTGGTTTTAGAGTCGAGTTTTGACTGCTATTTCCAGCGTGGTGGTATCTCTTAGATACCCTAAATTATAATTTTCAATATATATATATACATATATAATATTGTTCTCAGCTGAGAGATCTTTTTCTAACAAGTTACTTGTTGACCCCATGGGTGTTAGTGCCACATAAAAAACTCCCAGTACACTCTGTAAAGTTGTTGGCATTAGGAAGGGCATCAAGACATAGAAACTCTGGCAAAGCAGACAATGGATCTTGGTGTACCTCTTTGGCTTGCCTACCTCTTGTCGAACCATCCAACCCATGGCATCGTGGAAGACAGATGTTAAATGATGATGATGAACAAGTTGACTGTTGCTTATGGGAGTTGAAAGAAGTTTCATTAACTAGAAGGCTGTTCTTTCATGCCTACAACTATATAGAAAGGAAACTGGAGGTTGATTAATGTCACTGCAGCATCCTGTAGACACCCACTGAAATAGCTGTGTCCAGTTTTTCAAGATGCTCTTATTTGGAGGAACCAACCAAGAAATGTTTATATTTTTATTGTTTTTGGTGGGATGAACTACAAAATCAATTTTATATTTATTTTTGGTGGGGTCAAATTATAAAAAATGATATCAAATCCAATATTTTACTTTACTTTATATACTTTATGATGGCGAACTGGCAGGATTGTTAGCACACCAGATGAAATGCTTAAAAGTATTTCATGCATCTGTATGTTCTGGGTTCAAATGCTACCATGGTCGATTTTTGTCTTTCATCCTTTTGGGGTCATTAAAGTAAGCTGCAGTTCAACATTGGGGTCAATGTAATCAACTTACCCCTTTCCTCGAAATTGCTGGCCCTGTGCCAAAATTTGAAACCATTATTAGATAAAAAAAAAACATAATCAACTCTTGTGGAGTTTTGAATTTGTGACATTAAGTTCATTAGATTTAAGCTTCTAATTTGAAACAGCTGTCATTTATATAAACTCCAATTGCTTTAATTGTATTTTAATTACACATGATGAAGATATCAGGTTCGTGGAGAGATGGAGTATTGTATAAAGGGAGGTAATGCACAAAGTCATCTGGTGTGAAATTAAGTGCAAACATTGATTAATTTCTCCTTCATATACTTCTGAGATGTTGAAGCATTTCTGAGATGATGTTTATGATTCTTCTCGTCACAGACAATTCTTCTTTCACTCCCCAAAATAGGGTGATGGGGCGGGTGGTGGAAGGAACAAATATTCATCTTGGTAATTTCAAAATCTAATTGAGATCAGTGAATGTTTTAAAGGTGAAGCAGAAATACACAAACTGATTATTAGGATGTAATTTAGTAAATAACTGAAGGCTTAATTAGGAAAATAGGTGATGAGTGTTTTGCTTATGGTCCTTGAATGTATGCTACTTGACTTCTGTTGGTGTGTATGATGTGTGCGCATATTGAATACGAGAGATAGAGGAGGAGGAGGAAGAGGCAAGGAAGTGGAGTGGTTGTTGAGAAGAATGGTTAATGGCAGTCATGTTATGCCTTCCTTTCCCTATTTCAACAATTTTTATACTAATGCTCAATACTAATTTTGAAAATTGACCAAC
>NC_069006.1:6311683-6325012 GCF_001194135.2 Octopus bimaculoides | reverse complement strand
GTATATATGTGTATATATATGTGTGCATATATATGTGTATATATGTATGTGTGTGTGTATATATATATATATATATAGATATAGATATAGATGTATGTGTGTGTGTATATACATGTGTGTATATACATGTGTGTGTGTATGTATGTCTCTATGTGTGTGTGTGTGTATATATGAATACATACTCAAAGTTTATAAGTTCAAAATCTATCTTTGATCTTGTGTAAACATATTCATTTCTTTGCCCTAGTGAGAAAGAAACTCTCTCTCCCCCCTCCTCTCCTTTCCTCCCTATCCCTCCTTCTCTCTTTTCCTTTCTCTCTCTCCACAAGACTCAATGAATGGCTAATATATTGGTATCTTCCTGATTTGGCATAAGATAAATATGATTTGTTGGTGGGAGGCAAATCTCTAGATTGAATTAACCCAAGTAAATTCCTGACATTATTTTATTGACTGACACAGAACAAAGTCAGACTAAGTGGTATTTGAACTGCAAACATTGAGGAGACAAAATTATATATCACTAGACCTTTAGCTTCTGACTCTACTATTTCAAGTTCTTATCCGATTCATAAATTGTTACTATTAGCAAGAAATATGTCTTAGCAATAACATCTTGCAAAAGTAATTAATATAGTTAATTACTTATTAGTTAATCACATAAGCAGGTATACATTCATGTATTTAGTTTATTTTAAAATTAATTAGTTATCTTTTATCGTTAATCTTTTACTTATGTTGGGTTATTAGACTACAGCCTTGTTGGGGCACCATCTTGGAGAAATTTGAGTCGAATGAATTGGTCCCAGGACTTGTTTTTTTTTTTAAGCCTGATACTTATTCTATCAGTCTCTTTTGCCAAACTGCTAAGTTATGGGGATGTAAACAGACCAATACCAGTTGTGAAGCAATGATGGACACACACACACACACACACACACACACACACACACACACACATATATATACATACACACACACACAACAGGCTTGTTTCAGTTTCTGTCTTCCAAATCCACTGACAAGGCTTTGGTCAGCCTGAGGCTATAGCAAAAGACACCTGCCCAAGGTGCCACACAGTGGGACTGAACCTGGAACTGTGTTGTTGGGAAGCAAACTTCTTACCACAATTAATTAGATGAATAGTTACTGTGACTATTCAGGAACTTCCACAGACTCATAAGACTGATACAGTTGATGTTCCGTCAGAACTTGTGCCAGAAATTGAGATCTGCCGAGGAGAAATAAATGTGGATGAATTGGAAAGACTGTGTGGACAAAATGTCATTGAGTGCAAGAGATGTTGATAAGGGTTTCTTATCAACTGCTAATCAGTTGGCATTTTTCTGAATGTTGTCTGAAATATTTGTCACTGTGACTCCAGCACAATCATAGATATAGTAGTAGTACTCAGGTGTGGGGTTTTGCTGAGTTTTAAAGAGGATAAAACTCTGAATTAGAACTGAAGTATTTCTTGACACCAAACAGCTTTACCAATGTTATGTATCAGGCATGTTAAAGTTGTTCCCATTTGCAGCCAGGCATACTGAGGCAAGGAGGCTTGTTGTTTTGGCTCTGTTTGAACTTATGCTCTCCTTCTTTGATATAAAGTTGTCCTTAATATATATTAGAAACAGTTTTTCAAATATCATTGCAGAGATGAATATCTGATGAGAATAAAGTTATGTTTTAATAATTACATACAAAAACAAAAAGAGGAAAAAAATTTTGATTTTATTTCATCAGAAACCTTGTTTTTTTTTAACTTTAATTTATTTATGAATTTTGTTTTTGCAAAATGAAAACAAACAAAAACACTCTGTTTTTGATGGATGCAAATTAATTAGAATTTATTTACACAAATGTGAAACATTGACAGAAATTTAGTGTTTCTTTACATTTTTTCTTTTCTTTTCTTTTCTTTTTTTTCTGTGTCTTAATGTTATTTCAACAAATGGAAGGAAATAAGCAAGTATTACAAGACTATCAGTTCCTGCCAGTGTCACTGACTATTCTGTAGCAGACTCCAGTGTAGAAATTAGACTGCCAAGAACCCGTAGCTTTCTATTGATTACATTTACAGCTTCTAAGAAATGTTCACTGAAGCTTGCACACCATCTCCTTCTCTCTTTCTCTCTCTCTCTCTCTATCTTTCCTTCTCTATCTATCTATCTCTCTCCTTTTCTTTCTCTACCTCTCCTTAATTCTCTCTCTAATTTTCTTTCTCCCCCCCACCTCTTTTGTTTTATTACTTCTTAATACCACCCACCCATTCCTGACCTGCCACTCCACACACACTTTTATTTTTGTTTTGTCTGTTTCCACCCATTAAACTTGGAAACTAGTTATGGCATTATTTAATTGATTCAACAGTGCAAGGTGGCTGGTAGGGTTTTTTTTTTTAATATTTTATTTATTTCATTTTTTAAAATATACAATTATTTGTTTATTTATTTGTTTATTTATTTATTCATTCATTCGTTCCTTTATTCGTTCGATGCTGAATCTTCAGGAAATGAGCAAGAAGTTTTCATGAAAGGTTTAAGGTTTGCTAAACAAATTGATTCAATTTATGAAAGACAAAAGTAATTTGTTAAGCAATGTTGTGACATGTTCAGCTCAAATTAAATAAAAGTCTGTGACTAAAACCAAAAATTAAAATTTTGTGGAAGAAAGAAAAAAAAAATGAACCAAAATAGATTTGAAGGTTTCTTGTGTTCTGTTGAACCTTTTCGAACTATTGTTTCTATGTTCGTCTCACCAAGTAGTAAAAAAAGGAACAAAACTTGTTTTTTAACTCAGTAACAGCCAGAATATATTCTACACAAAATGAAACATTGATGATGATGATGATAATAATAATAATAATTGATAGAAAGAGGAAAGGTTGATAAATATGGAGACCTGAGAATTGAAATTGCTAAGATGTGGCAACTACAAGAGTTGAACATAAAGGTTATCTCTATTGTCATTGAAGCATTGGATTCAATACCACCCAACCTGAAGAAATATCTGGAAACTTCAGAAATACCCTACAATACAATCTAGGTGTATTGCAAAAGTCGGCATTACTTGGAACTGCACACATATTGTGTAAAGTATTGTCTGTCTGAGGTCCTTGTTGTGACTTAACCAACAGTACAAACACCCTGTAGGTACAATATCTTCAATCAACAACTTCATGATATTATATACTGTGCAACGTCTATAATAATAATAATAATAATAATAATAATAATAATAATAATTTATTTTATAAGCCTAAGGGGCATAGATGACAGGTCATCACAAGAACAGACAATTTATGTGGGGATTTATATACAGGATGAGGTGAAAGAAATAGAAAAGATAGTGAAATGCTATAAAAGTATATGAAGTATGTGATAGTATGAATGATGCAGTCTTCCTGATACAGGAGAAACTCTAACTAGGACCAATCAAAGAACCCTACAGATCCAGGATTACCCTGACAACCAAAAACATGAGCCTTCTCTACTGTTCTCCAATCTACAGGCACATACTTAGAGTCGGGCCATAATAATTATGATAGTTGGAAGCGATTATTTTTGAGAAATTTGTTGGTAAAATTGGGAACAACATGAGGGTAGAACCTGCTCAGAAAACTACTATATTGAGGAGAGCGAGGATTTTGAGACTGGTACTTGGGTATTAAGCATCATGGCAGAAGACCGTCTGAGACCTTTCACTATAGGTTGTTGTCTGCTCTTACAGAATTAGCCAGAGCAAGCGAAAGTGAGCGCTCTGAGAAGCGAAATGGACAATAATAACATTAATAATATTAAAAATTGTTATTGTTATGATTAAGGTGGTGAGCTGGCAGAATCATTAGCACACTGGAAAAATGCTTACCAACATTTCATCAGTTTTCACATTCTGAGTTCAAATTCCACTGAGGTCAGCTGTCTTACAACATTTTGGGGTGGATGAAATAAATATTATTATTATCATTGGCAGTGAGCTGGCACAGTTGTTAGCATGCCAGGCAAAATGCTTAGCAGTATTTCATCCATTCTTACATTCTGTTGTGTGGACGCCCCCAGGCGATAAGTAGGCTAGTCCAATATGTATAAATAGCTAGATGAAAAGAGAGCGATAGAGCGAGATGGAGCTGTCGGTAGACTAGACGTCGAGTTCAACAGAGTCAAGTTGTCGGAAGTGAGAGTTGAGTAGAGGTCATCCGCACGTGCGATATAACATGTTCTGAGTTCAAATTCCGCTGAAGTTGACTTTGCCTTTCATCCTTTCGGGGTCGATTAAATAAGTACCAGTTACGCACTGGGGTTGATGTAGTTGACTTAATCCCTTCCCCCAAATTTGAGGTCTTGTGTATCCAGTAGAAAGAATTATCATTATCATTATTACTACTACTACTACTACTACTACTAAGGCAGTGAGTTGGAAGAATCATTGGTGCTCTGGACAAAATGCTTAGTGGCATTTCATCTGTCTTTAGATTGTGAGTTCAAATTCCACTAAGGTCTACTTTGCCTTTTATCCTTTTGGGGTGAGCTAAATACCAGTGATACTCTGGAGTTGCCCACCCCCCACCCCCCAAAAAAACTTTCAGACCTTTTGCCTATTACTAAAAAGGATTATTACATACCTCACAAAATACCAATAATATCTTTTATATTTTACTTGTTTCAGCCATTAGACTGTGACCATGCTGGGGCACTGCCTTGAAGAATTTTAGTCAAATGAATCGACCCCGGACTTTAACTTTTTTTCCTTCTTTAAAGCCTGGTACTTATTTTATTGGTCTCTTTTGCTGAACTGCTAAGTTATGGGACATAAACACACCAACACCATTTGTCAAGCAGTGATGGGAGACAGACACACACACATGCACACACATACATATACGACAGGCTTCTTACAGTTTCCATCAACTAAATCCACCCATAAGGCTTTGATTGGCCCAAAGTTATAATAGAAGACACTTGCCAAAGGTGTCACACAGTGGGACTGAGCCTAGAACCATGTGGTTGGGTCATAAACTTCTTACCACACAACCACACCTGCATCTATTGCGGAGGTTTAAATCCTACTTCATACAGTTTACAAAATCAAGTCTTATATTTGTAAATTGTGAATATAAAAAAATAAAAGTAAGGGAAATTGTGAAGTACACAACATAAATTGAATAATTGATATTTGCCATGTCCACATGCCATGAATAATGGTTATGGAGTTATGTAACGATAAGGATGGTGGGGGAGGGGCAGATGCTGGGGAGAGAGAGAGAGAGCCATCATGGTAGCAAACAAAGAGCTAGTTCGTTAATAATGCTGATATGATTGGTTTATACACAAATATATTTAAGCTCACACACACGCGCACACATATATAAACATATAGATATGCAAGCATGTCTGCCAACACCACACACAGATACTTATATACAAACTCATGCATATATATAAATACATAGAGACATGCCTACATCTATCTATGCATCACACACACACATCTAAAGCACACATATTTGCAAACACATTCTACAAATACATACACTCACTCCTACACAAACACACATCAACTGATACACTGACATGGACACACAGCAATCAATGCTAAAACATGCCAAAACCAATTCCAAGAGCAATATCCCAATCACATTGCAACAGAAGAGTAAATGAAACTGACCGCTACTAAGTATCCCATGTTAAATATAGTCCAGATCAAAGTAACAATTGATAATGACCACCACCACCACCACCACCTCCTCCTCCTCCCCCACTCACACACCTGATTGGACAAATTGAGCTGACGTAGCAGTGAAGTTATTTAGATCGAAAGCCAGACAGGGATTAATGTTGATACAATATCTCTTACTGGCTCAGTCAAGTGTTGTGATTTGAGGTGGTGTTTTCTGATATGGAGAGCTAATGACCAAACTAATATTGAGAATAAAATAACATCATTAGGAGTTTAGCAAACTCTTCATTTGCAAAAAAAAAAGGGAAAAAAAAAAAAAAGAAAAGACTGAGATTTGGACAGGCTCTGAATGAGTGAAGGAGAGAAACTTGTTTAAGATTAATTTGCTAATAGTATATAATAGCATTATCTGTTTTGTCATCGGAAATTCTGTGTTTGATACGGCGGTTTGAGTATCCTTCGTTTGATGCGTTGTGCAATGCTGACAGATGAAATATAAGCAGCCTCTGTACCCCACCCACCTCCACAGCAACTGATACCTTCGTAGACTACAAGTACTTATGTCCATATAATAATCATCATCATCGTTATAATAATTGTTGTTGTCATCAGTGTACTCATCACCATGTGCGATCACACTAAGCAGATGTTCCAGGAATGGGTCTTTTATCCTTTACTTGTATTAGTAATTTGACTGTGGCCATGCTGGGGCACTACCTTGAAGGATTCTAGTCAAACAAATTGATCCCAGTAGTTATTTTTTTAAAACTGGTACTTATTCTATTAAACTCTTTTGCTGAACCGTTAAGTTACATGGACATAAACACACAAACACCAGTTGTCAAGCAGTGGTGGGAGACAACCACAGACACAAGCATACACACACACACACACGCACACGCATATAACAGGTTTCTTTCAGCTTCCTTCTACCAAATCCACTCAAGACTTTGGTTGGCCCAGAGTTATACTAGAAGACACCTGCCCAAGGTGCCACACTGAACCCAGAACCATATGGTTGGGAAGCAAACCTCTTACCACACTGCCACACCTAAAAAACAAAAAGATATTGGGATAATGTCCTTAATTGTTGAATTAATTAATGATGGAAATATTGAAATCAAACGTAATAAAATCCAGAATTTCTGATTGTTATGGACAACGTTTCAAGTGTTTGGAATTAGAAGTATTTGAGGTTTCAGTGATTATATGTTGACATTGAAGACAAGCACTGGCACAATTATGTGTACGTACAAACACAAGCATATATATTTTCTTTATTCCTTCAGTCACTGGACTGCGACCATGCTGGGGCAGTACCTTATTTTTTCAATGCCTGGTACTCGTTATCAGTCTCTCTTTTTTGAGTGGAAACTCATACAGGGCAAGCCGACAGTGGGTGAACTCTTCAGAGGAAGAACGAACAGGTGTTTCGGCCCATTCTTTCCTGACACTCGAAGGGAGCTGAATGCACCTAGGTAGTGACTCCTAGGCATCCCCCTGCTGTTATTTAAATGCCACCTTCAGTAGGGATTGAATTCAGAACTTTTGGGTGTGCTTATTGCTCAGCCACAAAGACCACTGCATGAACTTTTCAAATTGGGTTTCCTTCCTCCTGTGTTTTGTTCCGTTTCAGTTCCATCCATCATTCCTTTTCGCCCATAACCACACTGAGCTCTTCTTCGTCGTCTCTGACAGGTGTTTCATTCTGGCTATTCTTTACGTCTCCCAATTCGGAGCTGACTTAGTAGCTGGCATGGGGACACTGACAACCGCCCCCCCCCCCGTTTGCCAACTTCCAATGCTTTTTGGCACACACTTGTTGTCGAGTAGTGAGTCAAGCACATACCCATTATGATGATGATAATTATGATATGTGTGTGTGTGTGTGTGTGTGTGTGGTAGACTCTCTTGTCATAGATAATTAACGAGTGTTCTGCAATTTCTTGCTGAACAACCTGCACAAATGATATGTTTTTATAGTTATCAAACATTTGTGCTTCACATGAGCTCTTTCCTTCCATCAAATCAACATTACCTGAACAGGTGCATGGTATGCCACATGTCAGGTGTTCAATTGGTTGCTCACCAATGTAAAATGAAGTGTTTTGTTCAAGAGTGCAGCACACCGCTCAGTCCTGGAATTGAAACCATGGTCTCATGATTGTTTGTGCAAACCCCTAACATCTAGGCCATGCAGCCCTGCATATGTGGTATATATGTATGTATAGATGGTGTGTGTGTGTGTGTGTGTGTGTGTGTGTGTGTGTAGTCAGCCATATTTGCATAGTCTGAAACAAAGTTTTGCGATTGTTTCAGCTTATCATAAAAAAAGGTTCCCCCACTCATCAGCATACATTACTAGTGAGGGGTTGGTCCAACACCACTGCCAACGAATTTATAAAGTACATAAACCTAAACAAACCATCAGAAAGCAGAACCCTGTGTCCATTTCAATATAAATGGTGGATTCTCCATCTTTGCTTATGTGATTTGAGGCATCATTTTTAACGACGGCATATTTGACATCTTTGGATATTGAATTTGAATGATGGTCACCACAAAAACAACAATGTTTCAGTGTTTGATAATTCAAATTGTTTTCCTAAGACCATCTGCCATACTGAAAATCAACCTTCTTTCCCCCCACCTAGATTACATTATGATGGATTAGCAAGGAATTTACATTGCTATCACTATGACAACCATTTTAGTATTCTGGTTGAAGTCAACAACTTTTGGCATACTTTATCCTTGTTTTTTAAATGTTTTATTCAAATAGGAATCTTTGTTTAGTCTAGCATATAAAAACACAGAGAGGTACATTTTACTGTGTGCTCCGTGATGTATGTGTAGAAGGTGAGTTACCATCGGCATCTTGACTCAAACAAACATGCGTAAGTCAGATGCTATGAGAAATATTTTAATATTTCATTATTTCTAACAATACACTCGGTAAAGGCAGAATAAATATGATATTAATATAATTACAATTTAAGCTTTGAATCAACATTCTCAAATCTCACTGTTGTCTTGAAATAACTTTTTGGGAAAACATCAAAGCTTAAAAAAAAAAAAAGGCAAAAAACCATGATATATAAGAAAAAGATAACAAGAAGATATTTATTTTTGAAGGAAATAAGCTGTCATCTCTGTGTTTGACGAAGAAAGAATAATTTCTTATTACTACGTCTCTCAATATCTGCTGCCAAATTTGGTGAGGGGCAGGGGTCGGGTAAGGTTGGTGGAATTATTCTAAGATATTAATCATGGTTTTTGTTCTTGCAAGTCCTTTTTACTATCCTTTATGGCTTTGCAAAGTCTTTGCTACAATTTCTTTCTTTGAACAGTGTAGAAGTTAATTTTTTCTCCACTAGTAATCTATAATCGGTCGTGATATGAAATGTGACTAAGCTGACTAATGCTTGGGCTTTTTATTGATCCATCAAAAAACATCAATCATTGGTCCTCTCTCTCTCTCTCTCTCTCTCAAGTCATTCTACCCAGGTTGGCAACAGATAACCATCTAGGAAGATTATTCCAGCATTTTGCATGCGGTCAAACACTGCTCATTATCCCCAGCCATCTGGCACATACCAAACTAGAAATAGAATTTAATAGTGCTACTATAGATATTATTATTATTATTATTATTATTATTATTATTATTATTATTATTATAACTGCTATTTTCTCACAAATCATTTTCAGTACTTGTTCAGGAGAGCAACTACAGTACTTCAACCTTATTCTTCCACGAGAGTGTCTAGCAAATTTATATCTGAAGTTAGGGCATTGATGCTGCTTCATTTTTATTGTATGAAGATATAATTGCAAGACTGGGAATGAAACACATTTAATGCTTTTTCATGTCAAAGAATAATATGAACAATCGAATTACCTGCAAGAGAGATACTTTAAAAAAAAAAAAATCATTTACTTAAATCCGTTACCTATTTATTACATTGAGAATATGAAAGGAGAATGCTACAGAAGATATATTTTCACCATGTATTAATCCTCCATGTTGGCTGAAACATGCGTGGCTGGTGTTTTTACATGTGATAGCCATAAACGACAATAGGGAAAAGTTAATAAAGTTGTTGTATCAGTTATTGGCAACATTGATAGACTCATATTACATTAATGATAATCTATATCAGGGATCAAACAGGCCGCACTTCTTTCCCTTCTTCAAAAGTTCCTCTTTTATCCATTCTGGGCAGCAATGAAAGTGTTTGAAATGAGATTAGACACAATTTTTAGAATGCAATTAGCCCAACATCATTATTTTTGCAAAAACTTGCAATGATTATAGAGTTTTGAAGTAAATCGTCTCTTATTTCAGGGTAATAACATCGGAGCAGAAGTGTCTCTTCAGTCTTTTCAAAGCTAAATTTCTGGACTTAACTTTTATATACTAAGTAAATGTAGAGGTACGTGTGCGTATATATGTATATATATATATACAAGTAAAATAACAAAAAAGGAGAGCTTCTAACAGTGTAAAGGAAAGTTAAGTGGCCTTTATATATCAAAGTATATGATATTATAGATCCATTTCAGCCAATGGGAAACTGATTGCTAAAATCAGCTGAAATGAATCTATAATACTGTATACTTTGATTGATATACCCACTGTATTAACAAATATACGAGTGCTTATTTTTTTTCTGGCATGATTTTTTGGATGGCTATATACATATATAGCCAGAAGTCACCCAACAGTAAATCAAAATTCCATAAATACTATCTGTAATTCTGTATTGACTTGAATGGAAAAATGTGTCGCTCAAGAAGGACTTCAGTTTGAACAATTTTCATGGTGTTTCATATTTAGATGCTTTTATTAAATTCATTCAGTCGTTAAACATAAATAAATCTTGGAATTAAATGGTTTTGATTTACTGTCAGGTGACTTTTGGCCAACCCTGTATGTATGTATGTATGTATGTATGTATGTATGTATGTATGTATGTATGTATGCATGTATGCATGCATGCACTATGTAGATGTGTGGGTATGGGAAATGGTGAGATATTTAGTTTCATGTTTTTATATTTCATTAGGCTTTTGCTGTTTGTTAGGTTGACAGAATTGGGAGGGTGTGGTTGTTGAACAAATGTCTTGTAGTACTTAGGGATGTGGCTCAACTTTCATGGCTTAAATATCACTTAGGTTGACTTTGCTTTTCATCTTTTGAAGTTACCAGTCAAACAGTTGGTTGATTAATTGACTCTATCCCTCACCCCCACCTATTTATGGCCTTGTACCAATGTTACAAATTACCATTATTTGCGAAATGGCAGAACTGTTAGCACACTGGACAAAATGCTTAGCGGTATTTCATCTGTCTTTGTGTTCTGAGTTCAAATTCCACTGAGGTCAGCTTTGCATTTCATCCTTTCAGGGTTGATTAAATAAGTACCAGCTACGCACTGGAGTCGATGTAATCGACTCAATCCCCTCCCCCAAGTTACCCTTGTGGCAAAAATTTGAAATCATAATTATTATTATTGTTGTTGTTGTTGATTACATTTGGTCATCCACACGAGTATAACCAGCAATTTTTTTTTTCTTTTCAGAAAACCGTATGATTATTCTGCCCAAGCAGTTGGAGGATATACCAATTGCATCAGAATTTCCATCAGTGAGGCATCGGTGGAACACCAATGAGGTTCGTTGTTCCCTTTCACCCTTTTCTCTTTAATCTTCAAAACCCCAAAATATTTAGTTCAATAATTTACTGATTTCTGTCTAAATGATTGATACATGCAACTGGCTCAGACTGTTGAAACCAACTAAAATTATTTGGTGATGAACCAATGGTTGTGGTGGTGGTGGCCATGGCAGCAGTGGTGCAGGTGTTAATGATGATAATGATGATATTTTTAGGCAGGGAAGGCAAGGGGTTGGGGAAATAGTATTAATGCTTGGGGTTATGAAAATTTTTTGTTTTAATGCAAAGTCAGATTTACGAATCTAATTAAAAACAGCTAATTAGCAGCTGTTTGATGGAATGCCACACAGCATTTATTGCAGGTCACAACACTTTCCATACACTTCCTGCAACTTAGTGTAGGTCTCTGTGCAAGTAACACCAAGCGTTTGGCAAAAGTTGATGCACATTCTCTGCTCAATTTCCTTGGTGAGCTGACCACACCCTCCACACTTTACTTCCAAGCACTGCTATAGACCACAGAAGTGAGCAAGAACAGTATAGCTTACTGTATATGTGGGACAGAGTTTAAGGTCAATCTGTGCCAAGTGGCTTCACTCTGCGTACTTTAGCTCCGTTACCATAGCAAGTCCTGATCAGATCTTATACATGAAAGCCTATGCACACAAGTGCAAATGCATCATTCACTCTGACCAATCGAGATTTCAGTTCTCTGGGGTCTTTTAAAATTTAGGCCATGCACACACACATACACACACACACACACACGCACACGTGTGTGTATGTTTATTCTCTACTAGTTGGTCATCTGCAAGGCCAGCAGTTGAAGAGTCAACCTATAGACTTCTTTTAGAAATATGGATAAAAGTCTTAAAGTTTGGTCATTTAGAAAGGCTGGTGCTAGTTTAAGAATAGGAACTAGGAAACAGATATTTAGAGAAAGAAAACAGGGAAGTGGTGACTGATTTGCCTTTCCAATATATATATAAGTAGTGTAAATGGAGTCAATTTACCTTTAATTAAGATCAATGAAAGAAAAAAACAATGATTCTTTTCATTTAGGCAACAAAGGAATTTCATATTCCCTGGGGGTGGAGGATGGTCATGTCGGCCACTTCACAGTAGTAAGACCCCCTTCGGTCATGAATGACCATGGGATTGCACCTAGAAAGTTCCCCTCTGAGGCACAAGTATGGGCAAGATTGTTTATGGAAGACCAGAAGTTGCCCATGAACACCAGTCTCCTGTCTTTGTGCCACTGATCTTATCCAAGGGAAAGGCAAAGGGGACGATACAGCTTGGCACCAGTGATGTCACAATTCATTTCTACAGGTGAGTGAACTGGAGGAACATGAGATAAAATGTCTTGTTCAAGATCATAAGACAGAAGGCCAGCATTTTGTGGGATGAGAATAAGTCAGTTGCATTGACCACAGTGCTCAACTGGGCGGCTGAAAAACAAAGTCAACTTTGGTGGGATTTGAACTCAGAACACAAAGACAGACAAAACACCGCTAAGCATTTTGCCCAGCATATTAACACTTCTGCCAGCACACAGCCTCCCCCACCACCCCCACCTAATATATTCCTTTCTACTAGAGACACAAGGCCTCAAATTTTGGAGGAGGGGACTAATCTAATACATTGACCTCAGTGTTCAACTGATACTTAGTTTATTAATCCCAAAAGGATGAAAGGCTAAGTCAACCTTGACGGAATTTGAACTCAGAAGGTGACAGACGAAATACTACTAAACAGCTCACCCGGCATGCTAACGATTCCGCCGCCTCACTGCCTTCCCACTACCATTTAATATATTAAAACCTGGTTTCTATGAAAGAAACCAAATTCTGTCATTGCTTTCATACAAGTGAAACCATTAGTCACACAGTGGAGATAAATCTATTTTTACTGACTTAGTTATGGATTGAAGTTACAAGAGAAGTTAAATATATTCTTCATTTTTATTA
>NC_069006.1:6308975-6311501 GCF_001194135.2 Octopus bimaculoides | reverse complement strand
GCTGCTGCTTGTTACCTAAATTAGTTGTAATATTAATACACAAATTTGACAAATAAAAACAAATGGAGTCGAGTTAACCACAAATATCAAATTATTGGAAAGTTATTTATATTCAAATCGTTTTTCTTTCCTTTTTTCTTGAGAAATCTTTCAAAATTATATTTGATTAATTTACTTGGATTTCCAAATAGCAGAAGGTGACGCAAATAAAACCACTGAAATACTAATATAAAAGGGGCTGCTGCTGCTACTGCTGCTGTCGCTGCTGTTGCTTCTGTTCCAAGGTTCAGGTGGTAAAAGAAAGAAAGAAAGAAAGAAAAAAGAAAGACATTATTTAGTTGAAATATATTAACAGTTCAATAACTATGCACTGTATGCCAGTAACCTATTAAAATCAATAAGCCTGAACTAGAGGTTAGCACCCGTTTTAGAACAGATGAACGGTTAAGAGAGGAGACACTGACTATCAGAAGTTCAAACTCCTTCACAACAAACCCCAGAAACATGAAAAGCAAAGTCAATCTTGGCAGAATTTGAACTGAGGATGTAGTTAGCCGGGTCGAGTGCATCAATGCATTTTAATGATTTTGCCATTCCACCTGCATTAACCCTTTAGTATTTAACTCAGCCATATCCAGCCCAGATATTCTACCTGTTTTATGTTCAAACTGACCGGATCTGGTCTCCCACGGAAATCCCATGATGTCATTCTAAAACATAACACCCATATAAGATAATGATGCAGGAGTAACTCAAAACAACACGAATAAATAAGCTAAACATTTGAGAGAGCAATCGTCATCATCATTTAATGCCTGTCTTCCGTGCTGGCATGGGTTGGATGGTCTGACTGGGGCCAGCCAGGTAGAAGACTATGCCAGGCTCAACGGTTGAAAGCTTTTAAGGTAGATAAAACATTATGTTGCTTTCACGGAGAGAGACCCTAAATAATTTTTCTTCTCCTTCATTTAACCCTTTAGCATTTAAACTGGCCCAGTTTGGTTCAAATATTTGACTTGTTTTATTATGTTCAGACTGACCAGATCCAACCTCTCACACTTACCCTACAATGTCATTCTAAAAATAAACAATCACATCATGAAACTCCCATAGCTATGAGATAATGCAGGATTAATTTCAAAACAACATGGATAAATAAGCATTATGTGTGACAGAATAATTTGAAAGCCAAAGACTTAAAGGAACAGCAACTAAACATACCAGACACATGTCAGGCATTTACATGTGTAAATGTTTGAATTTGTAGACCTATTTCACCCAGAATTCAACAACTGGAATACTTTGGTACTCTTGTGCTAAAGGGATCAATAAACCAAACTGTCCCCATTTTTTAAGTTTTACTTTCACTTGTTCCAGTCATTTGATTGTGGCTATGCTGGAGCACCACTTTGAAGGCTCTTTGGTTGAATGAATTGACCCCGGTACTTATTTTATTTTCAAGCCTGGTACCTATTCTATCAGTCTTGTTTTGCCAAACCACTAAGTTATGGGGACATAAACACACCAACACTGGTTGTCAAGCAATGGTGGGAGACAAACAGACACAAAATCACACTCATAGATACACACACACACACACACACACACACACACATGACAGGCTTCTTTTAGTTTCTGTCTACCAAATCCATCCACAAGGCTTTAGTCAGTCTGAAGCTAGAGTACCATGTGGTTGGGAAGCAAGCTTTTTACCACACAGCATATGAGACATGTTCAGGAGCCTATGGGAGCTGAACTCATTTCTTTTGATTAAGCATCAGATGTGTTACCATTACACCATCAGCCTCCTATGTCAGAGAAAACCTAGATATACTGCCTAACTACATGGTTCTGGGTCCAGTCCCACTGCATAGCACCTTGGGCGCAAGTGTCTTCCACTATAGCCCCAAAGCCTTGTTAGTAGATTTGGTAGGTAGAAACTGAAAGAAGCCTGTAGTGTGTGTGTATGTTTCCATAACATATAAATTGAATTTTTCTGACTAAAATTCATAACCAGAAAAGATAGGTCAGCTTCTACTTCAAGAGGACTTTGGAGGACCAAAAATTCCATGCAAAATGCAGCAGGATTTGGAAAGATGGTGAGATGGTGCTGTTTGAATGTCTGCACTCCATATCACATCAGCTCGTATGACAGAAAATGCTATCTAGATACTAATGTGGCATTTATTCAACGCATAACGTTGTTGTTTTCTTTCTGGACATTAATATTCAATTTTATGCAAATCCATTATTTTAGTGAATTTAGAAATACCGTTATCCGTATTTTATTTATATAAAACCCTATGCAGTCACATGACACGAAGTAAGAGAATCCATTGCATTAGTGATATATATACACACACACACACACACACACACACACACACACATATATATATATACACACACACACTTATACACATACACCCATGCACATACAGATGGCTGGTTAGATCTCACAACAGCAGCAGACCCTCTTACTTAACTGAATGTGATTGCGTGCACACGCACACGCGCACACACACG
>NC_069006.1:6302050-6302388 GCF_001194135.2 Octopus bimaculoides | reverse complement strand
CATGAAGTTCTCGCTTAATCTTTAGATCTTTAGTTTATTCTAACCATCACAGTTAACACCATGCTGGAGTCCTTCTGTGCTCTGCTGGCTTTAACAGCTCACCTCCATCTGTTTTCAGTGTCCCTTAGAATTCCAGGGATGCTATTATATTTGCAGAACACCTTATTACATAAAACTACTGCACCAGATGCTCTCATTGTGCTAAAAATAAACTCACTGAACATTTCATTCTGAGAAATTTAACTGACTTTAATTGGTTTAACACATGACTGGGCTGACAGAAACACTGATGGGTCAATAGTGATCTCTCTCTCTCTCTCTTTCTCCTCCCCCCCCCC
>NC_069006.1:6300343-6302040 GCF_001194135.2 Octopus bimaculoides | reverse complement strand
TCTCTCTTTCTATCCACCTTCTCCCTTGAAGGTACACCCTGACACCTCATCTCTGCCATCCTTCATCCCTCTCTTGCTGGACCAGCTTTGTAAGACCTGTTCCTTAGTAAAACCTGTTCCCTGTCCCTCTGTCATATTTTGACCTTTCTGCACTTGGCACTAAGCCACCTCCCTCAATATAGCATCTGTAAAGGGGCTCCCATTTTGCAAGTTATTTGATAACCCCTTGAGTGCTCATGTCACGAGAAAGGCACCCAGTACTCACTGTGTAAAGTGATTGGCATTAGGAAGGGTATCCACCTGTAGAAACCATGGCAAACCAGACAGTGGAGCCAGTGAAAACCCTCAGGCTACTCAGACTCTGTTGAACCATCCAACCCAAGCAAGCATAAAACATGAACATTAAACCAGGATACTGCTGCTGCTGATTAAGTATTAAATCCACCCCTAATGTTGAAAGTACCAATTCACTTGTATTTTGGTAAGAATTGATCAAGCTCTGAGAGAGATGAAACACAGAATCAATTTAACTGCCATAGCCCATGTCTAGATAATTCACTCTAAGCATTTTTGCTGTGGGAAAATTTGCTGTCGGAAAGCAGTTGCCCATATAGAAAAAAATTGCCATAAGCCACTTGGACATTGATATATCAGCATCTTTGAAAAAAATTAAAAATAATGATAAACGATTTCATAAAGCATTAAATAAGCAAGTCTTTATTCAACGTCAAACATTAAAAAGAGAGGTCATTTAAAACCGATGGCAAAACCAAGCAACACTGCGTAAATAATGCACTTTTTGCTGTGTATTGCATCTCATTTTACTCTTTTTATTTTCATATTTCCAATATGTTTTTGCCCCATATTTCCTATCTATTCAGCAAACTTAGTTCAAGTCCTCCACTAATTTCACACCACCTTTGCTAGTTTCCACTGTATAGACCATTGCAATGGGTTAATTGCATGGAAATATTCATCAAAGGAAGCACACATGCAGACTGTAAACTCGATAACTCATTTTAAAGAAATTACCTTTCTCTAATTGCTAGGTTAGTTGATGAAGTTACTATTTTAAGAAAACAGCTAATCTTATTTTTTTTTTTTTTGCGATGTGTATTTTTCTCTTTTTTTTTTTATGGTGAATTTTCCTATTCCATGAATTTTCCCACGGCAAAATGTTTATAACAAAATTTCCTATAAATGCTGTAGCTATGCGTATCATTTCACTAGTGAGAAAATAAATTGAATATATTGTAGATGTTTGCTCTTCGGAGCCCGTTGTTTATGGTAGCTTAGTTCCTCCAGCTGATAATGCATGCAGTTGTAGGAATTAAGCAAACAAGTTATTGAATAAACCATATGATCATTGGTGGACATCTCACTGGCCAGAGTCAGACTTTTTCAAAGAGATATTCTATCATGGATAGTGTTGTTGTAAGAGAGAGATGTACAAAAATCTTGTCCCAACTTGAAGAGTGGAGACGTGCACCCAATGACTGACATCAAAATGTACACAAGGGTGGTTGCAGAGGACATTTTTCAAATTAACAGACCTACATTCTCCTAGAACCCATGCACCAGATCTGTAGTAGCAATCCTCAAAAGAACGTTAATATCTCTCCTGGTGTAATACCATCACCCGACCCTTTGGGGGTCTTGCAATCATTTTGGCCAGTTCTACAGACTGAACATACCTT
>NC_069006.1:6299072-6300207 GCF_001194135.2 Octopus bimaculoides | reverse complement strand
TAGTAGCAATCCTCAAAAGAACGTTAATATCTCTCCTGGTGTAATACCATCAACCCGAGTTCCAGATACTATTTCAGATGCCAATTGTTGTAAGGGTTACATTTGTATTGGTGGTGGTGGTGATGATGATGATGATGGTGGCAGTGGATGTGATAATGGTGGTGGTGGTGATGGCATAATGATGATGTTGATGGTCATAGCAGTCGAGATTTTTCTTTCCTTAGATTCAAAATTCTAAAGTTTTTCCGCCTCATCTTATCACTTTGGGGGTCTTGCAATCATTTTGGCCAGTTCTACAGACTGAACATACCTTCCTTGTTTTCTCCGAGCAGTCACTAAAACCTTAAGAAGGACCATAACTGCCTCTCTCCTCTGTGACAAAACCATTAAAAGAGATTAGATTAAGCGTGTGTGTGTGTGTGTGTGTTTTGGTGTATTCATTTCCCACCACCTCTTGGCAACTGGCGTTGGTGTGTTTACATCCCTATAACTGTTTGGTAAAAGAGATAAGTACTAGGGTTGATTTGTTTGACTAAAATTCTTCAAGGCAGTGCCCCAGCATGGCCACAGTGTAATGAGACTGAAACAAGTGAAAGATAGGAGATACATCAGTGTGTGTGTGTGAACATGTGTGTGCTTGTCTGTGTGTGTGTGGAGGAACACATGCGGTTGTATGTGTATTAACAGTTTTCCCTTATTTAGTTAGTATTTCTACTTTCTTTTCATCAGAATGCATCCAGTGTTGTGCAGTCTCCATAATTTTATGAATGCATCTCTAATAATGTATGTTTGAACAACAATATTATGAAAATGCATGCCTGTATGTATATATGGGAATGGGTTTGTCTTGTCTGTATGTATGTATGGAGGCGCAGGAGTGGCTGTGTGGTAAGTAGCTTGCTTACCAACCACATGGTTCCGGGTTCATTCCCACTGTGTGGCACCTTGGGCAAGTATCTTCTACTATAGCCTCGGGCCGACCAAAGCCTTGTGAGTGGATTTGGTAGACGGAAACTGAAAGAAGCCCGTTGTATATATGTATATATATATATGTATGTGCGTATGTATGTTTGTGTGTCTGTGTTTGTCCCCCCACCATCGCTTGACAGCCGATGCTGGTGTGTTTATGTCCCCG
>NC_069006.1:6297790-6298740 GCF_001194135.2 Octopus bimaculoides | reverse complement strand
TATATATGTGTGGGTGTGTGTGTGTGTCTGTATATACACACATATATATATATATTACAAACAGACATTTACACATTTTGAAATAATTGAAAATTAATGAAAATACTGAGAAAATATGAAAGATGTTGAAATGAGTTAATTTCTATTTAAAAATAGAAGAAATATTTACATAGTCTCTCTCTCTCTCTCTCTTTCTCTTTTCATCAATGCTGTGTTAATTAACAACAACAGCAATATTAGCAACGTATTTTTACAAAAAAAACAAAAACATTAAAAGTATAAAAGATCAAATTATCAAGGGAGAAAAAAAAACCCCACAACAACCATATCAAGGAAACAAAGACAAAGGGATAAAAGTGGGGAGGGGAGTAAGGTGTAGAAGATTGCGGGGGGAGTAACAGGTTATACACCCCTGAACAAAAAATGGTGTGTTTAGTCATTGCAACAATAATTAATTCTTTTAATATACATAATCTAAGAAAGGTGAACATGGAACAAAAAGTTTCCTGTTTTCTGACCATCATGTTAGAAACTTGTCTAAACTTTGTGGTGGTCATTCACAGGAGAGTGCTGTCTTGGGGTATGGAGCATACTCGGCTGTTGACCAATACACCCCCACCATGGTTCAGGTTGTGAGTATAGGGGCCCCCATGATGCAATGTGCTCCCCAGGGGTAAGATATCATACTGATGAAGCAGCCCCTTTCACAGGTTTCTAAAATAATAACTCACTCGCACACACACACATGCACGTATGCATGCACGCACACACACACACACACACACACACACACACACACACCAAATGGCTGCAGATTTTAATTGAAGATTTTAGCCATGTGACTTGTGAGTTTGTCTTAATTTAAAATACTGCACTGAGAGTTTGTATGAGAACCCGAGTTCCAGATACTATTTCAGATGCCAATTGTTGTAAGGGTTACATTTGTATTG
>NC_069006.1:6296951-6297780 GCF_001194135.2 Octopus bimaculoides | reverse complement strand
TACTATTTCAGATGCCAATTGTTGTAAGGGTTACATTTGTATTGGTGGTGGTGGTGATGATGATGATGGTGGCAGTGGATGTGATAATGGTGGTGGTGGTGATGGCATAATGATGATGTTGATGGTCATAGCAGTCGAGATTTTTCTTTCCTTAGATTCAAAATTCTAAAGTTTTTCCGCCTCATCTTATCACTTTCGTGCTAAAAACGTTATCCATTTGTGCTGATAGTTCCCAACCTCATAATGAAAACACTCCGATCTATTGATAAGTTTTCAGTATTATTTCCCAGATTGCTCTGTTGAGCTGATCTGGCTGTGTGGGCGGCATTCGAGTGTGCCTCAAACAGTGTTTATATAATTAATCTTGATATTCTGACATCATCACAAAACTCCTCCATTCTCGTGTAGTCCACCTAGAAGAAGATAATATATTCTTTACACACTGTTAGCCTTTGCTTTGCTCATGTTTCTGTGTAGATTTCATGTGTGTAGCCTCTGGCTCTTTCAACATCCATTAGTGATACTTTCAACATCATACATCACATACTAAGCTCGCTCTCTGCCCCAAGATCTATGGCATTGATTCATTACCATTTTCATTATTCTCAAATAACAAACAATGAAATTCAGGAAAAATAATGGGAAATGCAAGAAAAAAAAAATATCGAGGAAAAGAAAAGTAAATGAAGGAAAGAGAGAGAGAGAGAGAGAGAGAGCGAACATTATAAGATTTCTAAAATATATTTCTCAAAGTTATCACTAATGATGCTTGATAACTTATCGAACATTATCTTATCTTCTGATAACAAATGTAGAAAGAGAAAACGTA
>NC_069006.1:6292058-6296941 GCF_001194135.2 Octopus bimaculoides | reverse complement strand
TGTGTGTGTGTGTGTGTGTGTGTGTGTGTGTGTGTGTGTGTGTGTGTGTGTAGACGAAGTGTGTTCTCTCATTTAGATTGTGCAGAGAAGTGAATGAATGACATCTTGACTGTACATGTTACAAATGTTACTACAAGCTAGCAGCAAATATCACTAATTCATTTGCTGTTAGTAAATACTAGTAGTAATCATACATACATACATACGTATGTACATACATACATACGGTTGTCTAAGAAACTATAAGTAAAAAAATTGGCGCTCATATATTTATCAGTAGTGTGGGGATATTGATCAAGGTGTACAGTATTATAGATTCATTACAGCCAACCTTACCAATTGGTTTCACATTGGATATTAGGTAATCAGATGATTATCTAACAACTGTGCTCATCAGAGATGGCATGTATGCATGTGTGTGTGTGTGTGTGTGTGTGTGTGTGTGTGTGTGTGTGTTCAAAAGTGTCAAAGATTGTATTAATGTTACAATAGAGTAAAGATAAAGTCACATGTTTCGGTGATAGAAAATTTTTGAAAAATCTGGAGCTTTGTTTCCCAATGTATCTCTTATCTAACCCATATTGGCATGGAAAAATAGATGTAAACCAAATGAACTAAATTCAGTGACTTATTTGATAAACTCCAGAGTATTTAACAACCTCAGAGAGTTGCATTAAATGTAAGATTGAACTTAGAACACTGAGATGTAGAATTAATTATAGTTAATTATTAGAATTAATTACAGTGAAGCAAAATGCTCTGCTGGATGTGTAATGTCAGTGTGCATACACAACAGAGTGTAAGAGCAAAGTTGGATGTAAAAAGCATTAGATGTGGTGTGCAAGAGAGATGACTGCACTGGTATGGTCATGGATGAGGACAGCTGTGTGAAGAAGTAGCGCACCCTAACAGTGGAGGAAACCTGTGGAAGAGGTAGACCCAGGAAGACATGGAATGAGGTGGTGAAGCATGACCTTCGAACACTGGGCCTCACAGAGGCAATGACAAGCAACCGAGACATTTGGAGTTATGCTGTGCTTGAGAAGATTCAGCAAGCCAAGTGAGATCGTAGCCATGGCCGATGCCAGTGTTGCATAAGCGGTCCATTTAAGAGTACTCTTCAGTTGTCAGGCAATATGCTGTGCTTGAGAAGACCATAGTCGTGGTCGATGCCAGTGCCACTTGACTGGCACCTATGCTAGTTGCACATAAAAAGCACCATTCAAACGTGGCTGATGCCAGTGCCGCTGGCACATAAAAAGCACCTTTCAAACATGGTCGATGCCAGTGCCAGCACAGTGCCCTGTGCCAGTGGCATGTAGTAGGCATCGCATTTGACGGAAACGTATTAGCAACACAGGTGAAGGACATGAACCAAAGCTCAAATTCAACACAGTGGGATGATTTTTCAATTAGGCATTGATATATTTTGCTAGATCAATATATGAAAAAAATCAATGAGTTCTGATTAAAAAGTGGTATTTTTCCTCAAAACCGTGGTAATGGGTTTGTTTCTCAATCACATAATTTCAGGTTCAGTCCCACTGTGTGGCACCTTAGCAACACTTTGAGAAAGTGTCTACTACTATAGCCTCCAGCTGATGAAAGCCTTGTGAGTGGATTTGGTAGGTGGAAACTGAAAGAAGCTCATTGTGCGTGTGTGTGTGTGTGCCTATCACCACCAGTTGATAACTAGTGTTGGTGTGTTTACATCCTCATAACTTAGTGGTTTGGCAAAAGAGACTGATAAAATAAGTACCAGGCTTGAAAGAAAAAATATTCATTCAACTAAAAATTCTTCAATGCAGTGCTCCAGCATGGTCTCAGTCTAATGACTGATATGAGTAAAACAATATATATATATATATATATATATATATATATATATATGTATGCATGTATGTATGTATATTTCATTTTTTCTCTCATTTTAAATCACTTATCTCTTCATTTCTCAACATTTTTCCTTCCTCACCCATAAATGAATCTTTCTCTCTCTCTTTCATTTTCTGTCTGTCATTTTTTCACAATTCATCTCTAATCCCCACCAGTCTCTGTTGTAACAAAGCTCTGTCTTTATTCTTTTCACCTCTCTGACTTATGCTCTCTTTCCCTCTCTATATTTCACTGTCTGCTTACATGATTTCTTGTCACACAATCTACTGAATGTTGACTATCTTTCTCATTCTCTTCCTCCCACTCACTGTCAGTCTCCCACCTAACTATTTATCTCTCTTTAATTATTTCTCTCTTTCTCTCTCCCTTTCACTTCTCCCATCACAACTATTACTACTACTTCTCTCTCTCTCCATTGTGAAATCAATTACCCAAAAACTTGACACATGACTTAGCAGTTTTCTCTATTAAGATTGCTTTGGATAAACTGCTATTTTATCATACAATTAGTGAATATTCTTATGACAGCTCAACCTTCTCATAGTCTGATGCCACATAGAACATAACAAGCTAAAAAAAAAAAAACAGCAACAAAACAAAAGGCTCTGGTATAAAAGAGAAAATGAAAAATTCCATATAAGCAACACATCATTTGCTCAAAGTGTTGAATACCAAATCAGAAATAAAAGGGGAAAGCAGAAAATTTAATATTCCATCCCAAATCAACAGATTAATACCTTTATCTATGACAGCAATGCATGCTGGGAGATAATTTACATTTCAAGTGAACAACACGCCATCAAGAGTGATTTTTCTCCAAATATATTGTCCCCAACGGATCACATCTTCTTTAGTACTCTTCAGTTCATACTTCAATTTTCCTTTGCTATTCAGCAGGATTCAAACACTATAAAGGATAAAATTTGAAAGAACACTGTGAATATATTTCCAAGTTATTTGGGGGAAAATTCAAAGAACACATACTATTTTTTATGAATAAATAGTCGTAGTAGTTGTGGTTGTGGTGGTGGTGGTGGTGGTAGCGATTGTTGTAGTAGTTGGTAGCGACGTTCTTGTTGTTGATGGTGATGTGCTGGTTGTGGCAGTGCTGGTGGTGGTATCTTGTGATTAGCTCAGATCTTGTAAACATTTGTCATGGGGACAGCCAATCAAATTCCTGGTGGGGTGCAATATAAACTTGACCATGTTTTAGTGAATACAGCAGAAAACCAAACGAAAATGAATAGCAAATGCAAAACCACAAATAGACAGGAGAAAGGAAATATTAAACATCTCATAACATCTCTTGTATCAATATATCAAATGAAGTCCCTTCATTGGAAATGATAGGATATGAGAAGAGATTTGTAATAGCCAAATAAGAGACAGCAGGAGAACAGCCACTCTCCAGCTTGCATTTCACTTTTAGCTTTCTCATCACAACACAACAAACACAGTGGTTCCCTTTATCTGTTCTTTCTTTCCTTTTTTTTTTTTTTGTCTTTTACACATCTCGCCATCTCTTGAACCCAACCACCTCTCTCTTTGTCTCTCTCTCTCCCCCCCCCACTGCTGCTTTTACCCTTATTACTATGTTACATTCACAATTCTCTCTCCCTCTCTCCCCCTGCTGCACTCAATGATGTTACTACTATGTTACACTCCCTTATCTTCTACTCTCTCTCCCTCCCTGACAGATTTGTTTTCAAGGGAACCGTTCCATAGTTATACTGTCTGCTAGAAATAGCAGCTACATTTCCTCCACACTACATTCTCTCAATCCTGAAAAGGGAGAAATGCATTAGATAAGGAAGTCATTGATGTTCAATGTTGGGCAGAGAGGCAAGAGGGTCATGGCAGGAAAACAGGGCTTTTGGAGTTGTTACTTGTTTGATGACGGAGTCGGCTTGAGATTTGGTTCTAAGAAACTGTTACATTGTGGTAAAGATATGACATCTCTTAACACACACACACACACCCTCTCTCATGCATACACAAACATATACACTCTCTCTTTCTCTCTCACACACTCATGTGCATTCACACACATCTTTTATTTTTTACTTGTTTCAATCATTAAACTGTGGCCACGCTGGGGCACCACCTTGCAGAAATACTTATTTTTTATGCCTGGTACTTATTCTATAGGTCTCTTTTGCTGAACTGCTAAGTCACAGGGACATAAACACACTAACACTGGTTGTCAAGCAGTGGGGGGGGAGGATAAACAGACTCAAAGACACATGCACACACCCCCACATACACGCACACGTGTATAATTGCATATGTATCTATAGATATGACAGGCTTCTTTCAGTTTCCATCTTCCAAATCCACTGAAAGCTTTCATCAGCCAGAGGCTATGACAGAAAACACTTACCCAAGGTGTCATGCAGTGGGACTGAATCCAGAACCCTTCAAAACATTTTAGGCCTTGTGCCTATAATATAAAGAATTATTATTATTATTATTATTATTATTGATTACCTTGTTAGAATATAAGAGGTTTTCTTCCCATTTGCTAGTCATCCTAGACTAACAGGGTTGACAGGGATGGTAGTTTGACCTGATGAAAGTCAATCTTTGTGAAGCTGACACTAACGTGTGCATGCATGTGCATAAACGCTTATATTATATGCGTGTACATGTGTACTCATGTATGTACGTATGTATGTGTGGGTGTGTATGTATGTACTTAATTATACATGTATGCATGCATGCTTACATGTTAATAAGTAATTTTTTTCCCCCTCTTCTTAAGCTCCCCATTTCCAAAGAAGAACAGCTCTCAGAACTGCCAAAAGCAAGAGTTTCAAATGACAAAGCAATAACATTGACTGAAAATCAAATTTTAGAAGTACTTTAAAGGAATAGGTTACCCATAAAATCACAACATCAAACACGTTAATATATATACATGCATATGTATGTATATATATATATATATATATATGTGTGTGTGTGTGTGTGTGTGTGTGTGTGTGTGT
>NC_069006.1:6289257-6291842 GCF_001194135.2 Octopus bimaculoides | reverse complement strand
ATACATATATATATATATATACATACACTCACACACACACACACACACACACACATACACACATATAAATATATGTATGTATGTATGCATGTATGTGTATAAATTATTAGTTAAGCGACCAGTTTTGGCATTTAAACTTGTTAGAATACTGAGTGCCACTTTTGAAATGTCCATGAAGATCAAAGCCATTTGCCTCCATAGTGCAATTAATAGATCAAATTGTCCAGCCGCATGAGTCTGACTAGCAATTGTAAATTACAATATTTAATGTAGAAACACACTCACACACTTCGAGAGATACTATAAAATCTAAACACCAAATTTAGACTTTTATTCAATTGTTACTCTGGGCAGGTGAGGGGTAGAACCAAATTATATGCTTGGTCTTCCATATGTAAGGCAACATTTAAACTGTTATATGATGTTAAATATTGCCTTACTTATGGGACACCAGGTGTGTGTGTGTGTGTTTCTATGGAGAAAATTAAGCCTTTAAGACCATATCATGGTTTTATGCATATATCTATCTTTTACTCATTTTGACTATTAGACTGTGGCCATGCTGGAGCACCACCTTCAAAGGTTTATTTGAACAAATCAACCCTTGTACTAACTATTTTTTGTAAGGCTAGTACTTCTATCAGGCTCTTTTGACAAACTGCTGAGTTACAGGGACATAAACCAACATCAGCTTTCAAGTGGAGGTGGGGGACAAATATGTGCGTGTGCGCATATTATAGGCTTCTTTCAGTTTCTTAATTCTTTACTGCCCACTAGGGGCTACACGCAGAGAGGACAAACAAGGACAGACAAAGGAATTAAGTTGATTACATTGACCCAGTGCATAACTGGTACTTATTTAATTGACCCCGAAAAGATGAAAAGCGAAGTCGATCTCGGTGGAATTTGAACTCAGAATGTAGCGGCAGACGAAACACCACTAAGCATTTCGCCCGGCATGCTAACGTTTCTGCCAGCTCGTCGCCTTTTCAGTTTCTTTCAGTTCTGCATATCAAATCCACTCACAAGGCTTCGGTCAGCCCAGGGCTATAGTAGAAGACACATGCCCAAGATGACACCCATTGAGACTGAACCCAAGACCACATGGTTAGGAAGCCAGCTTCTTAACCACACAGCCATGCTCATTTATATATAAAATACCTCTAATCTTCGCCAGACACAAAGAATAATAGCAGTAGCTAATTGTCAATAACTTCCCACAATAAGTTTATATAAAAGTTTTATATTTAATGTCTTGTATGTAATAATACGAGAAAATGTATTTGTGTGTATATGCATCCTTGGGTACATATTTGTGTATAAATCAGAAATAAACAGCTAAGAATGTTTTGTTTATTTATATAAACAACATGAGACATTGTCATCATAATAATTAGAGATTTGTAATGTGTATTTTTATTTGTATTTGCTTATGGTCATGTATATACATATATACACACATGCACATATATGTGTGTGATGTGTATATAAATATGTGTCTGTATGTATTTCTATGTATTTCTATGTACACATATATGTATACTGGTGTATGCTTCTCCATATACATGTGTGTATTCTCACATTCACTCTCACATGCACACACACATACATGTGTGCCTGTCTATATACTTATATTTCCATATGCACATATATACATGTGGATGTGTGTCCATATGTGGTTATGTAAATGCGTGTGTGTGTCTGTCTGTGTGTGTGTGTGTGTGTGCATGTTTGTTTATGTAAGCAAATTTAAATATTAATTTATAAGATTAACTCGTTATTATATTAATTCACATCTCTGCATCTAATCATGATGAAATATTGTATTACGCAAGGCATAGCAAAGTCTTGCCTCAGCATGAGGCTGACTGAAATCCTAATTAAATATGTGTAAGTCTGTCTCAGAGTAAAAGTCTGGTGGGTGCTAGAGGTAAACAGTTTCTTTTACTTTTCATAAGTTTCAGCTCAAGGGTTGTTGCCATTCTGGAGCGCTGCCTCTGTATATGTATATCTTAATTTGAGAAAGAGATGCTAAAAACTGATGTGGATGTCATGGTATATTTTCTCATTGAGTCTAGGTGCAAAGAAGGTTGTGTGGTTAAGGGGTTTACTCAAGTATTCTTCCACACCACTATTTGACATCTGGTGTTGGTTTGTTTATGTCCCTATAACTTATCTTTTATAGACTGCAATCATGCTGGAGCACCATCTTGAATTTTTAGTCTAATAACTCAACGCCAGTATTTATTTGTTGCAAAGCCTGGCACTTATTTTATCAGTCTCTTTTACTGAACTGCTAAGTTACAGGGTTGCAAACACACCGTCACTAGCTTTAAGCAGTGGTGGGGAACAAACAGAAAAATACACGCATACATACATGCATATCATCATCATCATTTAATATCCCATCTTCCATGCATGCATGGATAGGACGGTTGACAGGAGCCAGCCAGGTAGAAGAATACCCCAGACCACTGTGTCTGGTTTGGCACAGTTTTTACAGCTGGATGCCCTTCCTGACACCAACCACTCTGCAGGGTAAACTGAGTGCCTTTTACGTGCGGTCAGTTTTGGCAATATATATA
>NC_069006.1:6288740-6289216 GCF_001194135.2 Octopus bimaculoides | reverse complement strand
TTCTTCTATCTTAATGAATAATAATTCTTCGGATAGAATAAATGGGTTAATAGAAGCCAATGTAGCAAAGAACACAAAATAACTGTGGTTTAGTTCCTGTTTTTAAGGCAGGAACTCCTTGAAATTTTGGGTATTTGAGTATATTTAAAAATTTAAGGAATGGAGAAAACGCATGTTATGATTGCATACTTTATTCCTACATATGTTTCAAAGGATTACAACCTGTGTGATCCATAGGGATCTGTGATATTAAAGTTGTAACCTTCTCGTCAGGGAAAGCATGGGAATCATCTTAAATGTAAGACATTATGACCGATTATGAAAACAATAGATGGATAAGGCTATGACGTGATTCATTTGAAAAAAACCGTTAGAGAATTATGTAGGAATAAAGTATACAATTATAACATGCGTTTTCTTCATTCCTTAAATTTTTATATATATATATATATATATATATATATATATATATATAT
>NC_069006.1:6284690-6288730 GCF_001194135.2 Octopus bimaculoides | reverse complement strand
TATATATACATATACATATACCATGGGCTACTCAGTTTTTATGTCCCCAATTCACTCACAAGGCTTTGGTTGGCCCAAGGCTATAGAAGACATGACCCAGGGTGTCATGCTGTGGGACAGAACCCAGGACCTTGTGGTTGTGAAGCAAAGTTCTCCCCACACAGTCATGTTTTTGTAGTTTAGCTAAAACTCTTATATAACAGATACCAGGCTTAATAATCAAAAACATTAGTACTGAGGTCAATATTAAAAAGCAGGAAGGCAATGAGCTGGCAGAATTTTTAGCATGGTGGGCAAAATGCTTAACAGCATTTCATCTGTTTTTACATTCTGAGTTCAAATCTCATGAAGGTCAGCTTTGCCTTTTATCCTTTTGGGGTCAATAAAGTAAGTACCAGTTGAGCACTGGGATCACTGTAATTAACTTAAACCCCTCCCCGCAGAATTGCTGACCCAGTAACAAAATTTGAAACCAATATTAAAAAGAAATAAAAGTTTTATAGACATGGAAATCACCAATATTTATAGCTGTCTGGAAATTAATATTTTATTTGCTTCTTCTAAACACTGCCTCTATCTCTAGATTAAAAGTTATGATCAGAGAAGCATGTGATTTTTAAAAACCTCTTAAGCGTATGTATTTATAGATTTGTGTGGAAGCTACCAATATTCTAAGCTGTATTAATCCCTTTGAAATTAGTATTATACTATTTAAACAAACCAGAATTTAGGGCTCTGGGTTTGTTTGTTTTTTGGGGAGTTTTTTTGTTTCTTCTTCTTTATTTCATGTTTATTCTCCGTTAGACAAACTTCATTCATCTTGACTTTCCAAAGAGAATATCTACATGGTAATGGTTTTAAATTCCCAGTAGGAACCTACTTCGCTTCCATTGCTAAAAGCTATTAGGCCTTGATTATCACAGTTTCACAACCCTCATAACTAAAGATACTTTACTGTAACAGCATCACCACCACCACCACCACCTCCAACACCAACACCACCACCACCACTACCACCACTACTACTACTACTACTACTACTACTGTGAAAAAAGAGCCCATAGAGTATTGAACCAAATGTTTTACACTCTTGTCGTTGCTGTTGCATGTTGCCCATTTTCTCGGTTGCAATTTGCATTGAGGTCAGTCTCTTTGTTCGTTCCCCTGTGGTCAATAAAATAATTAAAAATAATTCTTGACCACAAAGCTCACTACAAAGATTAGCTTTTAGCTTAATTGAGAAATCTTTCTTATTATAATTAAGGAGCATTTTGTCATGTGCGTTCTTCCGATGTGTAGTTATCTTTTTGTTCTCATATAGACATGTATAGACTATTCATATAACCACATAAGCACACACACACATGTGTATGTATGTATGTATGTCTATATATATATAGAGAGAGAGAGAGAGAGAGAGTGTGTGCTTGAAGTGGCGTACATATGTGTGTATGTGTATGCACGTGTGTATATCATCATCATCATTTAACATCCACTGTCCATGCTGGCATCCGTTGAATGGTTTGACCAGGGCTGGTATACTGGAAGGCTGCACCAGACCCTAGTCTGTTTTAGCAAAGTTTCTACAGCTGGATGCCCTTCCTAACGCCAACCACTCTATGAGTGTAATGGGTGCTTTTTACATGCCATTTGCATGACACCGGTATCTACCACAACTGTGGTTTTACTTGGCTTGATGGGTCTTCAGCTGAAGCACGGCGTAAAGCCAAATGGACTCAGTCATTGCCTCCGTGAGGCCCAACGCTTAAAAGGTGCGTTTATGTGCCACCAGCACAGCCATGGTAAGAGCCAACAATGGCTTAAGGTTAATGACTAAAAAAGCCATATTGACCAAATTCCTTTCTTTTTTGCTTTTGTTTTTCTTTGGCTGTCGATTTGATTTGGCTCTGAAGAAGATAGTGTTGGGGTAATGGTTCCCTATATTTTCAGTTGATCAATTGACCAATTGATAAAATTGGTCCATGAATGCACCCAAACGCACATCTGAAACAGTTGTGAGCCTATGATAAGTAAATAACTGTATACAACCCATTATTTTTGTCTACTTTATATAGGCATGGCTGTGTGGTAAGAAGCTTGCTTCCCAACTACATGGTTCTGGGTTCAATCCCACTGCATTGCATTTTGGGCAAGTGTCTTCTACTATAGCTCCAGGCCAACCAAAGCCTTGTGAGTGGATTTGGTTGATGGAAACTGAAAGAAGGCTGTTGTATATGTGTGTGTGTGTGTGTGTGTATACATATATATATATATATATATATATATATATATACTAGCAGAGGCACCCGGCGTTGCTCGGGAATGAAATTGTTGCTTATATACTTGAAGAAAAAAAGGCAAAATATGCTGTATAGAAATTTGAGGACATTCTGTAGATGGACTCTCAGATGAATGATGGCTGGGCGCCTCTCATGAATGGGGAAAATTGAAGATGTGCCAAAAAGCCTCATTGGTACTTGGAAACTTTTACGAAAATTAAAATGGGGATTAAATGAAAGAAATGATTTACGTGAATATCCTCACAAGAGTAATTGAAATAAATGGCGATTGTGGAACCCCCCCCCCACGCACGCACGCGCGCGCGCGCGCGCATACACTTGTGTCTTTGTAAATATGTATGTGTGTGTTTGTAAGAGACAGAGTGTGAGTCAGTGAAGGGGGGTGTGTGTGCGCCAGAGTGAGAGAGCGGTGTGTATGTAGTATTTACTCTCTTTCTCTCTCTCTCATACACACACAAAATAGAGAGTGAGGCTTTTTGCCGTTGTTACGGCAATACCGGAAGTTGACATTGAGGAACCTTTTTAAAGAAGTGAATCTTAAATATAAAGCAATATTATTTATTTTTAATTAAAAAAATCAAATGAAGAGCCTAACATTTATCCGAGGTCAAATTATTCATGCATCACAAGTATGGAAGCATTTGGTGAAGTCGATTTCACGTGAAAAGTAATTACACACACATATATATATATATATGTGTGTGTCTTTGTGTCTCTGTCCTCATCTCCACTGATTGACAACTGGTGCTGGTGTGTTGATGTCCCCGTAACTTAGCAGTTTGGCAAAAGTACTGTCTAAATCAGAGACAATTATAGGTAGTAAGCTGGCTGAATCAGACAAAATTTGATGGGGTGTTTTTTTTGGCTCTTTATATTCTGGGTTCAAGTCTTGCTGAGGCTAACCTGCCCAATAATTCTTTCTGGGTTGATAAAACAAAGTACCAGTCAAATACTCAGGTCGATAATTGCAATAAACCCCCTCCTCTTCAAATTGCTGGACTTCTGCCTAAATTAGTAATAGTTTTTGTTGTTGTTGGTGGTGGTGGTGACGGCGGGGGCGGGGGAAGCAGCACTGGTGGTGAACTCTTTATCAGTGATTTATTGTTAACTCTCAATAGATCTTTCTACATATATATATATATATATATATTGGAATAGACCTTATCTTTTTTCTTTTCCTTTTGTCCTCATGTTTCATATGGAAATTACTTGGAAATGGCTCTATTATTATTCATATACACTCAACAGATGAGACTGTTGGAAAAGATGCCAAGAACCCTCCTCAGTATTCTATCTCTCTCTAATCTGTATTAAGATGACAGCTGTGGTCAGTCTGCATCTTTACTGATCCACTGCCGAGCGAGAGGCCTTCCCTTAAAGGTCCAGCTTCATTTACACTGTTACAGCCAGAGTTCTTCGGAGACTCCTGTCTCTCATAAACTGAGGTATGGTAATGTTCGTCACCATCGTCATCATCACTATTATTATTATTATTAATAATATAGAAAGGATTGAGGTAACTTCTCCTGAAGGTATAGAGTCAAAATTAAAAGAAGAGTGCCATTTGTTATCTAGTGAACGATATTTCGACATCTCGTGTGTCTTCAACTGGTTCAAAAAATAAATTTGTCAATCTACTTCATTTTGGTTAATATAGAAAGGATTGAGGTAACTCCTCCTGAAGATATAGAGTCAAAATTAAAAGAAGAGTGCCATTTGTTATCTAGTGAACGATATTTC
>NC_069006.1:6268565-6278972 GCF_001194135.2 Octopus bimaculoides | reverse complement strand
AATAAATTTGTCAATCTACTTCATTTTGGTCAATATAGAAAGGATTGAGGTAACTCCTCCTGAAGATATAGAGTCAAAATTAAAAGAAGAGTGCCATTTGTTATCTAGTGAACGATATTTCGGACATCTCGTGTGCCTTCAACTGGTTCAAAAAATAAATTTTGTCAATCTACTTCATTTTGGTCAATATAGAAAGGATTGAGGTAACTCCTCCTGAAGATATAGAGTCAAAATTAAAAGAAGAGTGCTATTGTTATCTAGTGAACAATATTTCGACATCTCATGTATCTATTTACCTTTCACCCTGTCAGGGTTGATGAAATAAATACCAGTTGAATACTGGGTTGATGTAATTGATTTATCCCCACCCCTGGAATTTCAGGCCCCTTGTGCCTATAATATAAAGGATTATTATTATTATTATTATTATTATTATTAAGATGGCAAACTGGCAGTGTCATTAAACACATCAGACAAAATACTTTGCAGCATTTCTTGTGGCTGTTTACATTTCCAGTTCAATCGCTGCTAAGGTCAACTTTGTCATTCATCCTTTCAGGATTAACAAAATAAAGTACCAGTCAGGGACTGAGGTTGATGTAATCGACTTCCCCCTCCCCTCAAAATTGCTGGCCTTGTGCCAAAATTAGAAAGAAACATCATTATTGGGTTTTAATAATATATAGACCTGTGTTTTTGTTGTTGTTATTGTCAATATTAATATTATTTTTGCTTATATTTACGATAACAGAAATCCTATAATAGTAAATTAAAATTCCTGGCATATGTCCTACATGGTTGTTTTGTTCTAACAAACTATTATCACTACTATTATTTCTATTATCATTATTATTATTATTATTATTCTTTCCAAACCATAATAACTAGGAGCTCAGTCTGTAGAAAACATCAACGAGATAAACATTTCGGGCTAATCATGTTATCATTGCGACATAACTTAGTCTAGCAATTTGTTTAGTTTCAAATTATTTACTGGTGGATATCATACAACCATAAAAGCCATGTGCAAAGTGTATACACATACACACATATATACGTATATATATATATGTATATATATATGTGTGTGTATGTGTGTAAATACATACATATACATAAATACATACATACACACACACATGTATATATAAAATTTGAAATGAAATTTGAAATCATTTCTTGCACAATAAGGCCACTTAACAGTGCTTTTCAGTCCAAAACAGCATTAAAATGTTAGTTTCTTTGCGGAGTTTTCTAATAATAATAATAATAATAATAATAATAATTATTATTATTATTAGTATTATTATTATTATTATTATTATTATTATTACTAATGATTTGCTGCTGAATGCAGACATTTAGAGAATGTTGGAATGTCAATGGAGTCGGTTATTTTTGATAGTTTACTTTTAAGAGTTCAGAAACTCAATAGGTAAGTGTTGGTCCTTTTTATCGGAGAAGCTGAATTCATCGTAATTTTCAAAATATCTCGAAATAACTTCACTGAAAGCTAATAAATATAACGTCTCTATTCTCCACCTCAAGACAATTCAATAGCTCTATTTTAGAAAGTTTGTGTAATTTCTGCATAGCTTTGTCTGTCTAGCCCTGCTAGTTATATGGCATTCAGAAGATGCAACGACTGAGTTTGTCCACTTAGCATCAGACACTGTCTGTCTGGTTAGTTGGCATTACACTTTCAATACCCTCCATCACTCTTGCTTGTATTTAATCTTTGCTTTTACTTGCCTTCCATAATTTGAGTCTGTTTATGATTTGCTGATTTTTCAGAAATAGAAATTGCAGGGTGGTTATGATATGCTGCACTAGAGATCTATTGATCGCTGTTTCAAATACTGCTCTAAATGTCCAGTTGTGTTTTTAATCTTGCTTGAAATTAAAGATGCTGTTCCTAGTTTGGATTGAAGTTTCTAAATAGCTAGGATACCAGGAAGGGCCAATAATGAGGGAGTAGGGTTTAATCCAATATGTTGGTTCTCTGCTGGGGAGTGAAAGAGTGATCTATAAGTATCTCCTGGGGTTTCTTCTAAAAAAATATTTTTTGAAATTACTGCTCCTTGAATTCTAAAAGGACTCGCTCTTTATCCCTCTTCCTCCTCTCTCTCTCTATCTCTCTTCATCTCTCTTTCTCTCCCCTCTCTCTTTCTCCCCCCCTCTCTCTCCACCCTCTCTCTTTCTCTCTCACCCTCTCTCTTCTGATGTCAGAAGTGATCTTGTTCTGCCTCAAGTTTTTCTGGGAGACCCTGGTACCAACCAACTTATCCATGTCAACAAAGATCAGATTTTGTCCTAAAAATGTAAATTAATTTTTTTACTTTTTGAAATTATCTCTCTTCTCTTTAAGAGTTGTTAGCAATCACCACTAGATTTTAGTTTTAGAAATTATTTAGTAGATCAGTAGGCAGCAAGCTTGCAGAATCATTAGCATGTCAGGCAAAATGCTTAGCGGTATTCTGTCTGTCTTTATGTTCTGAGTTCAAATTCTGCCATGGTTGACTTTGCCTTTCATCCTTTCAGGGTCGATAAATTAAGTACCAGTTGCATACTGAGGTCAATCTAATCGACTGGCCCCCTCCCACCAAATATATATGGTGATAATTTTTCCATATAGTATATCTATCTATCTACCCATCCATCCATTCACCCATCTATCTATCTATCTATCTATCTATCTATAGATAGAAAGATATCTATTTATCCATCCATCCATCCATCCATCCATCCATCCGTCCGTCCATCCGTCCGTCCGTCCGTCCGTCCGTCCGTCCGTCTTTCTGTCTGTCTATCTATCTATCTATTTATCTATCTATCTATCTATCTATCTATATATATATATATATATATATATATATATAATTATTACAATTAAAAGGGTAAAGGATTATCAATTTATTAATTTATTAATAAATTAACAATTAATCATTTTTACCAAGCCCTTCGGTATGTAAGCACCATTATTGGTGAGGAACTTATTTAAAAGTTCTTATACATTTATAAACAAAATTAAGGGATCAGCAACAGGTTGCTTCACCACATACTGAAGTTCAGAAATAGCAGCTAAAATGCTGAAACTCGAACAGATAGCAATTACCTGCAACTCACATAGGCAAAACAAGAAGAAAAATAACGAACTAAACTAGCCATAGTTAGTCATATTCATGTTTCCGGTTTAGAAGGAAAAACTCTTCATTACCTCATCAGTATGATATTCCAGTTGCAAATTCGACGATACTGGCAAATGTGCATGCATGACCGAGCGCCATCATAACATATATATATGCATAAAGTACAAGTAAGGAGTCTAATGTGGGTCTTGTAAACTAAGAAATGTATTGCATTCCCTCTCTCTTTGTCTGCCTGCCTGTCTGTCTGTCTCTCTCTCTGTCTCTCTCTCTCTCTCTCTCTCTCTCAGCTTATGAAAGACCCACATTAGACTCCTCACTCGTATCACTATCAAAACAAGTGTTTAACTACAGTCTGTCCATAGCACTCACTTAACATTATCTGCCACTCTTAGGGTCTTCTAGATACCAATACCTCTCTCATATATATATATACATATATATAAAAGCATGCTAGCATGGAAGGCAGACGTTAAGCAATGCTGATGATGACATATATATATATATATATTGGTGAATCAAAACAAAATCAACAAAAGTAAAAAAAGATGTGCACAGTGAATGTATAAGGTTGGTGCTCAGTTTAAGATGTCAAAAAGAGTGGAGGTGACGTTTTGAGCGTGGCTCTTCATCAGAAAGGGGAAAGAAGAAAGGTCTGGAGAGAAAGAATAGAATAATCCAAGCTTGTGTCATTATATATATATATATTATTGAAGGTGTATGAGGTCATGGGTTCGATTCCTAGACTGGCTGCATGTTGTGTTCTTGGGAAAACACTTCATTTTCATGATACTCCAGTCTACTTAGCTGTAAATGGGTCACCCTGTGATGGAATAGCCTTTTGATCAAGGGGGAATGTTGGCCTGCTCACCTGGCCTATGGTGCAGCATCATTTGAAAGCTAAAACAATGCAAAGTGCATTGTGACCAGTGATGTACAACAGCGTTTGATAGTCTGGTCGACCATGTGATATGTATATGATTATAATTCACATGAAACTTAAATAAAGGGCCTCTCTTTCATCCTAAGAAATGTATTGCACTCTCTCTCTCTCTCTCTCTCAGTTTGTCTCTCTCAGTTTCTCTCTCTCTCTCTCTCTCTCTCTCTGTTTCTCTCTCTCTCTCTCTCCCTCTCTCAGTTTACAAAAGATCTATTCACAAAAGAGATCCAATAAGGAAATATGAATACATTGTTCACAAATGAGGAGAGAAAATGAAATATTTCTGTGAATCTGAAACCCAAGATTGGATTGTTAAAGAGCTTACTTCAACATGTGTCACCCCTTAACTCAGACCCTTAACTACCACTGGTCTTAATAAAACTAATGATCTTCCTGTTTCTTTTTTTGTTTTGCTTTCACAAGATACAGAATCTATTCATAAGATTCTTTTCTTTTTCCAAGTCTTCTCACTGAATTTATACAAACATCGGGAAAATAAATATTAAAGTATGACACAGAGGGAAAGAGTTGCAGTTATCGATTCTTTGGCAGCTGATAATGTGGAAGTTTTTTTGTTTTTACCAAATGGCATGCTACTGCTGCTGCTGGTGGTGGTGGTGATGGTGGTGGTAGTGGTGACGATGGTGGGGGTGATGACTGATGGTGATGGTGATGGTGGTGGTAATGTTGATGATAAAGATGGTGATGATAATAATGATGATGATGGCAGTGACAATGATGATGATGATTATGGAGCTGGTGGTGATGATGGTGATGGTATCATCCCACTTTTTTTCCCCACAGAAATGTATTACCCACAAGACACCCCGCCAGTGATTGGTGGTTATTATCAATGTCTCCTCCACAGATTTCCTCCATTCTTCTTCTTCTTCTTCTTGTCAGTGTTTGTCAAGAATATCTCTCATTAAGTCTGGCTAGTGTTTTATTCCTTCACCATTAATTCACTTTTACTGCTGCCATAGTGCTACTATTGCTAAAGATGGAACATCTATTATCAAACCCCATAATTCAATAAAAAAAACACATATCTTCAATTGATACGGCATTAATCATTTACATCATCCTCCATACTGTTCCACCATCCTCCAAGAATCCCTTAAGGATAGCCGTGTTTCTCAGAATCTTCCACTGATAAAACCATAAGCATCATATTTATGGCAATATTTATAGAGAATTATTTCGTGTGTTATTTTAAATAACTTCCATATGCTTTTCCTCAAGCCAGTTATTGAAAAATAAACATATTTTCAAATGAATGCAGCACTTACTATTATTGACGTTCTGTTTGCAAGATTAGCTTTGTCTTGTTTTGCCATTTTTATCTTCAGTTCTAAACCCTACAGAAATAATTTAGCATCTCTTGTATATTTTTCTTCTGTACAATGTAAGGTGCTGGCATGGCTGTGTGGTAAGAAGTTTGCTTCACGACCATATTGTTCCAGGTTCAATCCCACTATGTAGCACCTTGAGCAAGTGTCTTTTACTATAACCAGTGGCTGACCAAAGCCTTGTGAGTTGATTTGGTAGATGGAAACTGAAAGGAATCCATTATGAGATTGATTGAGGTTGAGTTACTTTGCCTGTCCATGACTCTAACATGTTTTAACAACTGGTGCTTTGAGAGAATATTCTCCACCATGCCAATAGCAGCCTACCAGCAAATACTCAAAGCATATATATTATGTATATGTGGTTGATAATATATATATATATATATATATAAGTTATGTGAGTATCTTTATGTCTGTTTTGCCCCCACCACCACTTGACAACTGGTGTTGGTGTGTTCACATCCCTGTAACTTAGTGGTTTGGCAAAAGAGACCAATAAGTTTTAAAAAATAAGAAAATTGAACCATGCAACAGTTTGACATTGATTGATCACTTAACCAATCATGTGAGCTACTGTGGTTTGATTGTGATCCTTGACTACCTAGTGATCTGGTTTCAAACCACTGTTACAGCCCTTTAATTAAATTGTGGTTTTAATGTTTCTATTACATTTCTTTCGTATATTAACTCCCTTGTTCGTTTAATAGCTCCTTACTTATTGTATCTTCCCATCCATTGTTTAACACATTTTTGATATTATTGTTGAAGGAAGTTATCAACGAATTGAATCCACAATCTCAAATTCTTGACTCAAGTCCTTTCCTCCAATTTCTGGCATAAATATTTTGAACAAAAATACCAAAAATACAGCATGGAAGATACATTTTAACCATTAAAAAAATCAACAAAAATCTGTTAACATTTATCATTTGGTGTCGAAATTTTCTTCACACCATCTTCAACTTGGTCACTGATGCAGCTCCACTGCAACTGGTTTGAGTCAAGGCTTTTGGTCAGTATTTATATATGTCTATCGGTTGCAAAGTTATAAATAGAATATCCTCAACTTTATTTTGGTTGTCATTGCCTGGTGCTTGGTTTGTTATGTGCCTGAAGTTTGGTTGTTACGTGAATTACAAGTTAACAGTCCTTGTGTGGTTTTGAATGGCTGATATGTGCCATGCTGTAATTCTTTTAGTTTCCTCACAGTCTCAGATCAAATCGCTTGATCAGCATCCCTGAAATACCAAAATCACATCCTCTCAGTGCTATGATCTTTTCTTTTTCTTTTTCTGTATGACTTCAATATTTCATTTCTTGACAATCTGTGACTAATATATAATGGATAAACTTAGTGTTTTGATATTAAATGATTGTTCAATGAATAAAACATCCACATCCATTGAGAAATATTGAAAGAAAAATATGAAAAAGACTAGAGTTGATATTAAATTCCAATATTATTGTTTTGTTTGAATTTATAGTAGTTAGATATGAGGAGAGAAAAATATTGGTAAAAAAAATCATGTTTAGGAAAAAAAGATAAAACAAAAGAACTTAGAAAATGAATTGTCAGGAATTACAGAGAAAACAGAAAACATGATCTGTCAAAAAAACAAACACAAGATTGTTTTGTTTGGGCTTTTTTGCACTCTTCCTCAAGATGGCTTGTGTTTTGTTTTTTGATGATGTTAATTATGAGCAGAGAACTTAACCTCTGCCTCTTTGGGGGTATAATAATAATAATAAGAAGAAGAAGAAGAATCTTTAACAGAACTGTCAGTATGCTGGATAAAATACTTAACAACATTTTATCTGTCTTTTATGTTCTGAGTTCAAATTCTGCTGAGGTCAGCCTTTGTATTTCATCCTTTGTGGGGCTGGTGAAAATGAGCACCAGTTAAGTGCCCAAGAGTCATGACATGGGTGTGGCCTGGCCCACTTACTATGCAAGAAGTTAAGGGCTGAAACACTTGCCTAAGGGATGGAGTTACTTCTCTGAAGACCTTCTGCTGTTCAGCTCTCTCCTAAGTGTCTTATCACTTCTACTCATTGTGTAATCTTGTAATTATTCATTATTAAAACATTAATTACTGATTCTTATTTGTGTTTCCACCAAAATATTGTCTAAAACATTGAACGACTTGTTGCAATAGTGAAATTAAGTAAACTTTATTATCAGTGGGGTTACTTCTCACATAGGGCAGGACGGCCTGATGTTAAAACTGTGTTCAGTCATATCTTAATACAATTTAAAATGCAGAAAAGGCATTAATGTGATCAGCTTGATAACATTAACTGCTGTTAATGACTAGACATCAACCAGTTCCTCCCACACATTTAAAACAACTCAGTCTAAATGGGTTCCACATGAATTTCAATATCAGTTGTTCTGTAGTTTGTTTATTTCTTCCCCTACTTTACCAGATTTTAGAAACCAAGTCTAGCTTAAAAAACATATTAAGTCTAAAACATCATTGTGTCTTCCAGTTGATATTTCAACATAAAAATAAGTAGAAAACAGAAAAAAAGATGTTACATTTTCGATAGGAATCCCACATTAAGTTACACTCCAGTAATTGTCTGCAGAAAATGCCAGAAATCACACAAATGAAGAATTACTTTTTCCCATAATCTACAACAGTTTTTAATTCCTATTTCTCAATGATAGATGGTGGTGGCCACTTGAATTATTTCACCGGTAATCGTTTATAATCATATATTAACCAATAAGAGGCTGTTGTGGTATCTCAGCTATCACTGATGGTCTTTTATTATTGCTAGTGATATGTTGCTATCACTAAACTCCGCTTCATGCTCTGCTATATACTTTGTCTAAGCTGGAGTTAGGATTATATATTCTACAATATCTACAGCAGTGTTTCTCAACCATTTTTTTTTTTTTTTATCTACAGACCCCCTCTGATTCCTATTTTGCTCTGGTGGACCCTCATAGCCATTCAATGTTTAAAAAGCCCTATTATATTTTTATACTTCAGTATTATAAGGAATTGTATAAAGAAAACTGTTAGAATATTTTGTGTAGAACAAAAATATAACTAATTTATTACAAATAAATTTTCAAAAAAAAATCTTATGTGGACCCCTAAGGGCCCCGGTTGAGAGTTATCATTAATCAAGAGGGTAGTTGACAGTCTTTGCTCTCTCTGTGCTTTTTACTGTATTGCAATGCATTATTCTGTGCTGTGGAATAGAGTCTGTTATACTATCTGCACTGCAGTTGGTAGTCTTTGATTTAATCCATACTGTATAACAGTGTATTACTCTATCTGCACTGCTATACAGCCTGTTATCCTGTGGCTGCAGTCTATTAGTCTGTCTGTTGTGCAGTTGAGGATTCCTGTGCTGCATCTAATGCAGTGAGTGACTTACATTGGGGGGGGTCAGTTTTTTTTTTTTTTAATTTTCTTTGATTAGAAGAAAGAACTCTGGCCATGGCCTTCATAGGTCAGTAGAAGCTCTATTTAAACATCTACTACTACTACTACTACTACTACTACTACTACTACTATTACTATTATTATTATTATTATTATTATTATTATTATTATTATTATTATTGTTATCTGAGACTCTAGTTTGTCTGTTAGTTGCTGTATTGAGATACTCTAGTAGTTGATCTACTGCTGTGTCTAGACTGTAAATGGTAGCAAAATTCTTCTATGAAGACTTAAGTTTATTGTTATATTTCAACAATAGTTGCTTGCATGTTCCTTCTCTCTCTCTCTCTCTCTCTCTCTCTCTCTCTCTCTCTCTCTCTCACTGACTGCTGTAACACAACAATACTTTCAACTGCATCTCATCAATCGATCTCCTCACATTGATCTGCTTCTGTCTCTTTCTCTCTCTACAACTTAGATCATTACTTCTTTCCATTATATGGCGCCTTTTATTGTCAGCAATGTAGGCTCTTATAAACCTCTAGCCTCCTACAGGTTTCTAACCATCTCATCTAAATAACAAATATTAATTCCTAAACTCGTTTAGCTGATTATAAGGCCTTCATTTCAAACATTGTTGTATCCATTGTATTGAACTCCTCCCAATAAAAGCAGCCAACACTGTCTGAGATTGACTTCATGGTTGATTTCATGGATTGTTACACGTAGCAATGATATTTATCTATCAATACATTCAGGCCGGCAAAATATTATGCAATCAATTTAAAAACTCGTCAATAAACTCAATGCATTAGAATTAAGTCCTTCTCCCCCACCCACCACCACCACTACCACCACCACCTACCATTACCATTTACCATTCCATTTCAGACTTGCTGTATACCATGTCCATCATAAATGTTATATGGCCAAGTGACCTAAAGCATTAGTTTTAAACAGCAGGTTATTATTGCCATACAAAGAGTTGAAGAGTCCATACTTGTTATATCTCATCCTGTTTTGCTTGCTTGGTAACACAAACACAATGACAGGTCACAAGGGTGGCTACAATTATTATAAATCAGTATTATATATAATATATAATAGGGGTATAACATGAACCACTTGGGGCTGAGAAGTGTGCGTGTGTCAATGAATATACATACATATATACATGTAGGGGCAAGTGTGGCTGTGTGGCAAGAAATTTGCTTCCCCATCACATGGTTCCAGGTTCAGTCCCGTCACATGGCATCTTGGGCAAGTGTCTTCTACTGTATAACTTCAGGCTGATCAAAGCCTGAAGTGCATTTGGTACATAGAAACTGAAAGAAGCCCATTGTGTGTGTGTGTGTGTATATATATATATATATATATATATATATAAGTTTGAGGAGGGTATTGGATTTAACCAAACCCAAGAGGATACAGGTAATATCGAGTAAGTGCTGTATACCGACTGGTTTGCCCCAGTCGTTGTATGAACAGGATTGGGGATTATAAGTCGTGTATTAGCATGTGTATATTATTTTTATATATTTACATAAATATATATATATATATATATA
>NC_069006.1:6258472-6268490 GCF_001194135.2 Octopus bimaculoides | reverse complement strand
TACACACATACAGTAGTGGATTGGGTTTTAAAATATTGGTTGCCAGGAGACTAAGGGGGCCCACCCACAACTACAGTACTTTAATTTCATTTTTCTTGTTAAAAGTATTCTTTTCAACTGTCTACAAACACAGCCAGGCTGAAATAATTAATCCATTCTTCCAGGAGTGAATAAAACATTCTCAAACTTGAGGGGATGGGCCCCATAGATACTAACATGGGCCCCTATATATGGATTCTAATGGTGCAGGGGCCCGCTTGCCACCAAGCAACCTGGCAACCTGGTCAGTCTGCCCCACATGATGGGTACTGACACAATTATTTATTTTATTGTATACTTTATTCTCCTTATTCTTTGTATTTTCCTTATTTTTCTTAATCACTTCCTGTTTGTATCTATAGCTGCACAACCAAACCTGTTCCTAGCCATTTCTTCTCAATGTATTTCAACTGTGGCCACTAACAACATGCTCTAGTGAATCCAAATGAACGAAACATCGTTTATGTAATGAGGTACATTATTACATCACTTGACGAGATGCTTCTTCAACCATGGGATGCACCGAAATTAATTGCATAGTTCATCCACTCATGAGGGATTTCTCCCCTACCACTGCTTGACAACTGGTGTTGACATGTTTACATCCTCATAACTTAGTGATTCAGCAAAAGAGATCAATAGAATAAGTACTAAGCTTTAAAAAAATAAGTACTAGGCTTAAAAAAAATAAGTACTAGGACTGATTCATTAGACTAAAATCCAAAGTGGTGCCCCAGCATGGGCACAGTCTAATGATTGAAACAAGTAAAAGGATAAAAGATACATTCCCAATGTCCAGGCTGAGTAAAAATTGCTTTGTATTTCGTGACATGTTCTCAGCTGATTCCGCCAATCTTTTACAATATTGTCAGAAGTTCCATATATATGTGTGTTTGTTTGTTTGTTTGTTTGTGTGTGAGAGAGAGCTTAGTCCTGACTTTTGTTTACTTGTCTCTTTACAGGAAATTGCTTCCATTTTGATTGCTTTTGATAAACACAAAGAATGGCAACTAAGAGAGCTACGAGTCAGGTAAGCAACAGTTATTATTATTATTATTCATCATACATGCACACACACGTATGCATAATATATATATACACACACACATATATATATACATATGTGTGTGTATGTATATATATATATATATATATATATATATATATATATCTACATATATGTATATGTACATATATGTATGTATATACACACATATATATATATATATATATATATATATATATATATTATAATACAATTATAGTTGATATGCATTATATGCACATGTGTGTATATATCTCCAATTACTTGAAGGAGTTGGTGCTAGTTTATGATGTCTTCAATGGAATTTGCTGTTTGTTTCTGTTGGGGTTTGAACTTTTGGGGCTCACATTTAATAAGTCTGTGATGAAATGGAAACAAATATTGATAAGAACTGATGCAGAAATAATGGTTTGAATGTTATTCCCCAACTAATTATAATAAATATTTGTACAAGTAATAAATAAATATTCATACATATCTATTTGTACAAATACAACACTTAGAGGCAAAAAACACAGCCCAAACTGCACTGATCAAAGCACGATATAGACAGAATCATAAGTTGGTAAATAGTCAGGTTGTAGGTTTGATTTTGACCTTGGGCCTTCCTTAACAGGGTCCACTTTATTATAAACTTAGACCAGGAGGCCTGCGATCAGAGAACATCCCATGTAATATGGTTTCCACGTTCCTTCTTCGTCAGTCTTAAAGATCCTATGTAAAATAAATAATAACTTAGAAATCTCATCTCTGAATTAATTAAATACATATTCATTGTTTGTTTGTTTGCTGATTGTTTTTCATCTGTGAAAGTTTTATGGTATTTTTTGTTGTTGTTTTAATAGTATTTTTTTAAATTTAATCATGACTAGATGTTTGATACAAATTTTTTGAATATAAATTTGTAGAGTAACTCCAATATGTTTGATGATGGCAATATAGTTTTATAGTTTTCTAACTTTTACATCCCAATACAAAACTAGGGCAAAACATGGGCTGAAACTATTGTTCAAATTAATATATTAATTGCAGAGAGTAGCTTTTATAGATATGAGAGAAAATTCATGTTGAAGACATGGACTTCTCCACTTGCTAACTAATGAAAGGAAATTGCACATAAACTGACCCTTTTTGGACACAACTGGAACCATTCAAAGGGAGATCTCACCTAGAAGGAGATTTTGCTTCAAAGAATTTTGTTTTAGAGATTTTTTTCATAAATTTGCAGATCAAGAGTGTTCTTACCTCCATCAGTAAAGAGGTTATGTGCCTCTGGCCAACAGGTCTGGTGAGTTGCCTATATTGTTAAGAGCAATCATAGATGTGAAAGGAATGGTTACATTTTGACTGGCCATAAACAAAAACTACATAGAATATGTATATATATAAACCGGTGCCCCAGCATGGCCACAGTCCAATGACTGAAACAAGTAAAAGTAAAGTAAAAGGAAATATAACTTTATATCACTTTATTTTATTCATACCTTCAGATTTAAAAGATTATGTTGTTGTTGGCCAGATATGAACCCTAAGCATAAAATCACCAAAATTCTCATCCATAGCTGGTCTTCCCTTTAACTCTTCTTAAAAAAAAATATTCTATTATTGTTGTATTGTTGTTTTTGTTATTCAGCCCCAGGTCAACTCTGATAGTGCAGACCTATTGATGAAAAGTATTTCTGTCTTTTTGTTCAGGCTTAGTTTACCACAGACTACATTATCGAGTGTGTCTTGCTTTTATGATGGTAGGATATAGTATAAGGGAGATTTGGCTGCAAGTTGAGTGACCAAGTAAAGGTTGAATCGTCGTCACTGAACCATAATTTCTTGTTCAGCCTACCATGTTGTGTATGTTGGGTTAGGATATATTCTGGCTTTAATTACGAGAGCCATTTCAGGCAAGACTAATCTCAGAGATTAAACAGTGGATTATATGTTATGAAGCCTATTATGAAGCCGTGTCTTCTTCTTCACAAGCGTGACATTCATTCCATTGTTTCAAGTTTTTGTATTGTAGTTGTCAATGTATTTGCCACCTCTAATTTCCATGGAGTTTATATTGTTTCACTGGGGATTAGGTCCAAGAACATATGCTTTGAGTGCTTTGAATGGTAAGGATTTTCTTGGCCTAATGGCATCCTGAATGTGTCTAGTTGATCCCTTTCTCCACCTCCAGATGTTGACAAAATGAAGCAGTTAAGCTCCCTACTGTTCCAACAGGTACATAGACCTGATGCTAGAAAACATTTGTTCTTGTCTTAAGAGTTTGGGTTCTTGTTATTATCGAGGGATTCAGCCTAATCCTGCTGGAGCAGGTCTGTGGGAGAGAGGTGGTTCCAAAACCACCAAAAGGTTTTTAGTGCAAGGGATATTACAAACCTCTGCCAAAGTGCATGCTGAAAGTAAACAATCAAATCATCCTTCAACTGCCATGGAACTTTGATCACAGAAGATGCAAAATGTGTGAAGATCAAAAGATGAATAGTGCTGGCAAAATCTGCATTCCCCAAATCATATAACATCTTTAGAAATCATACTCTGAGCATCGAGACCAAAATATCTATATTGGATGGCTATGTCTACCCTGTGTTAATGTATGGAAGTGGGGCATGGACTATAACATCAGAAATGAGAAGGTGCTTGGAGAGCTTTGAAATGTGGTTCTTAAGGGGAATACTGAGGATAGCATGGACAAAGTGTCTAATGAAGAAGTGATGATCCACACTGTGGTAAATAGGGAACTGCTTTGTGAGATAAGGGCCAAGCAACTGAGATCCCTTTGTCATGTGATGAGGAATGAAGGCCTGGAGAATTTAGCAATAACCAGAAAAATTGAAGGGAAAAGAAGCAGAGGAAGGAGAAGGATGATATGGATGTCAAACTTGAGGAATTGGTTGGAAGGAAGAAACATTAAACACATCAGGAAGTGGAGTTGCTAGAGAAAAACGAAGAACAGAGAATTGTAGTTGGACATGATAGCATATGTCCTACATTCTGGACATGGCATCTAAAGAAGAACTTCATATTTATGATTAAAGGTTCTTGGTGGTGGATTCACTAGGAACAGACAAGTAGGGTTTAGTGTATGATTCAAAGTTCTGGTGGTGGGTTTTAGGTAAAACAGACAAGTAGGGCTTGGTGATTTGGTGTATGATTGAAAGTTTTGATTTTGAAAGATTCACTGAAGATATTTGGCCCTCAGCTCAGAATTTAAACAGTCTGGCTGTGCCCATACTAATGCCTTTTTCTGTTTTGGTTGTCTTAGAATATGTGGAAAGGGGATTTTAAAAATAATGTGATATTATTTAGAGGTGTTGACGGTGAGTCTAAATGCTTGTGAAGGGATGTTATGTCCATAGTTGAACAAGTTCCAGGATATTGCTAATCAAGTCGTCTTTAGCTCGAAAATATTCCAGCCATGACCACCGCATGTGTTTTCAGTCTCTTTTCTTTAAACTTGTGTGGTGTAATTAGAAGTAGACTTTGCTGCTATTTCTATCAGGTTAAATAACTGTAGCAAGGATCCTTCACTGACTTGAGTTACAAAAGTTGTGAGATTTCAGACAAACTTGAATTAAATTTTGCTCCTTTGAATGAACAAGGGGCCCTCTATACACCCAACTGAACTGCTAATAATAATAGCCAAATTGCCATCAAATCATAGTTTCCTGTCTTATAAAAGAAGGGCACATTAGGTAATGTGATACATGGTACACTATGCCTAGGAAAAGACAGCATTGTCACAGCTGAGATACTTTTGATCGTAGGTCAGCCCTGTCAGTGTTAACAGAAGGGGTTAAACAACAACAGCCTTACTCCCAGTGGTTTTGTGCAACTGTAACAGTTTTTAGTTTTCTAAGACATTAATTTTGTTGATGGCCACAAAAAGTCAGTTGCATTGTTCAAAAGTCATTGGTTCATCTGACATTTTGACTGAATATTTCACATTATATAAATCACATTGATAATAATAATTATGCCGGCCGGCTACGCTTGGCATTATCCCCAATTTATTTTGAAATCTTCTGACTCGCACATCACACGACTGGAAATGTCTTTCTTGATTTTCCTAATGTTTGAGAGTTAATTGTGATGTCAGTGTTGTGTAACTAGCCATCAGAATGAAATATTAACGAACATTCAGAAGGCAGCAGAGATTTGGCTCGTGGAGGAGAAAGGGGAGGGTTGCAAGAGGTGGTGGTGGTGGTGGTGGTGGGAGGTGATAGTTGATTGCTTTTCATGCTATTTGTCATATGTTATGCTTGGCTGACTATCATAACATCGCTGTGTCTGTGTGTCGTTTCAAAAAGTTTCGTTGGTTCTTTTCCAACTTGAGAGAAATATTGTTATTGAAAACCAGAGAGAGTTTTAATAGAAATTCAAAAAGGTGCTTTTGTATGTGTGTGACCTGTGTGTGTGTGTGTGTTTGTGTGTGTGGAAGATGGGTGGCTTAGTGGTTAGGGGTGTTTGGCTCATGATCATAAGGTTGTGAGTTTGATTCCTGGTGGCTTGTTGTGTCCTTGAGCAAGGCACTTTACCTCATGTTGCTCCAGTCCACTCAGCTGGCAAAAATGAGTTGTACCTGTAGGTCAAAGGGGCTAGTCTTGTCATATTCTCTGTCATGCTGAATCTCCCTGAGAACTATGTTAAAGGTATGTATATCTGTGGAGTGCTCAACCACTTGCATGTTAATTTCATTGATTAGGCTGTTCCGTTGATTGGATCAACTGGAACCCTCGTCATTATAGCCACTGGAGTGCCAGTTTTGTGTGTGTAGAAGTCAAACAACCAATACTCAGTGCTTTGTGTGACATTTATATTTGTAGTTGAGCAGTTGATGACTCAGACTCAGCTGGTGCTCATTTGGAGACTCGTTGGAAAGGAAAGACGTATCTGATTAATCAAATGACTCATGAGAGACATTTGATCAATTAAACATGATTCTGTGTCTAGGAAACTCCAAGTGATGGCAGCCCGAATCACCCCACCCTCACCCCATAAAAGTGTATGAGTAAGAGTAAAGATGCCACTCAATATCGGCAGCAGAGCTATACATTATATTAATGTGGATGAAGGTAAAAACGGTCATTGATTAGACCTCAATGGTTTGTTAACAAAACAAAAACAACAGCAGCTCTTTGACAATAGGGAGGAGAGATTGAGGAGGCAGTGGGTGGCATGGGTGGAAAATATGTAAATATGTGAATACAGAAAAGGATTGTAAAAGGATGTGGAAATGCCTGCAAGTCTATGTAAACAAAACATGTTTATTGAAAGTATTTGAATGTAGATATGAAATTGTACTGAAACTATACAAAGTAGCTGAAGGAAAAAACGTACAATTATAAAGAAAAACAAAAGGGTTAAAACATTTCAAAGGAAATAATTTTCTACAAATAGAGATAAGAAAACTAATAAATATGGCATTGAGATCCAATAGTTTTCACCAATCTTTCAGTGTTTCTAGTATTATTCATATCAAGCCTTGCTATTTGAGGAATAGGTATTCAGCAGAATGTTTGCAAGTTGGTAACAGTTCTACTCTTACATGTAAACCTTTGAAATTCTGAAATAATATAATTTTTTTTTTTAAATGAGATATGACACAATTTGTTTTACTAGACCCTTAAAGGTGGTGACCTGGCATGGCTGCAGTCCACTGACTGAAACAAAAGAGAAAGATAAAGGATATATATATATATATATATATATATATATAGGGAGAATTCACAAAAAAAAAAAGACGAAGACAGGTGGTGTAGAAAACAAACAGCTGTATTAGTATAACGCTCAGGAAGTGAAAAAGTCTTTAATGTTTCGAGCCTACGCTCTTCCACAGAAAGGAACACAGAAAGAAACAAGCAGAGAAACACAGATGCAAAGCAGCTGAGTTCCTTTCAAGCATTGGGTCTCATGGAGGCAAGGTGGCTGAGTTCCTTTCGTGTGTCGGGCCTCACAGAAGCAATGACCGAGGCCTTTGGCATTATGTCGTGCTTGAAAAGAAGACTTGTCAAGCCAAGCTAGATCACAGTTATGGCAGATGCCAGTGTCACACAAATTGGCACTTGTGCCAGTGGCACATAAAAATACCCATCACACTCTCAGAGTGGTTGGTGTTAGGAAGGGTATCCAACCATAGAAAACCATGCCAAATCAGACTGGATCCTAGCACAGCTTTCCAGCATGCTACCCCAGTCCAACCGTCCAACCCATACCAGCATGGACAATGGACGTTAAATGATGATGATGATATATATATATATATATATATATATATATATATATATATATATATATATATATATATATATATGTATATATATGTATATATAGTTAAAAAAGGGAGGAAGAAAATTTCGATTATCTACACGTGGTGAGTTGTAATACAGAAAATATATATATATAGCAAAAGAAAGAAAATGCACACAGTTTTAATATATTTTAAATGCAAGAGTATTGTGGTTGTTGACCGGTTTCACTTTCACTAATCATGATGTTAAAATTATTGTAATTCTGTATTTTCTTAAGATTTTAGTCCATGTTCTTGTATGGAAGTTTGTGACATATATAGGTAAAAAGCACCCAGTATACTCCATAAAGTGTTTGGCATTAAGAAGGGCATCCAGCCTTAGAAACCATGCCAAAACAGACAATTGGAGCCTGGTGTAACCGCTTGGCTTCTCAGCTCCCGTCAAACTGTCCAGTCCATGCCAGCATGGAAAACAGACATTAAATGAAGGGGATGATGATGATAATGATGATGATGGTGCAGGCATGACTCTATGATTAAGATGTTAACATTGTAACAGCACAGCCATGCTTGCTTAAATGAGCATTTGCCAATGACGGAAATGGTGGGACAACAGGGATAATGCAAGGATATATTTTTATCATATGTAAGCTATGGGACACATGTTGACCATGGATAAATGGGACATAAATCAAAAGTGAGTCCCTGGTGTAGGGAAATATGTTTAAGGTTTACATATGTAACTTGTTTACATGGTCTTGGTCCCTCAATCAAAAAAGTTTTCAATACTTTAATCACTTGATCTTAATCTTTTAATCACACCAATGATTAACAGATTAAGATCAAGTGTCAGGGTGAGGTATAACCTTTGACAGGGGAACATGTCAAACCTTTAAGGGTAGTTCATCTGCTTTGATCTCCACCTGGCACCCAACTCTCATCTGTGGCTCCAGATAGCTGTTTGCATGCAATAACAGTCACATACCAGTAAACAAGTTTGAGTGGAAGATGAGGGTAGACAACGGGTATGTAGCTCTTGGTAAGTTCAAGCTTGCTTACCTCTGCACGTGAAGACCGGATGTGGCAGGCACCACAGAAGAAAGCTTCCTGGATCAATGGAGAGGAAGGGAGTTGCAACAACACATTGGGGAGTGCAGAGAGCTAGATGAGGCAAATGACATGTCATGGTCAGCTACTGCATCTGCCTCCATCTCTAATCATCCTCACCTGGTCTTGGCACTGGATTCAAGATGATTACAGGCAAGAGAGGGAAGCTGACAACGCACAGCACTTCTTCACTTTAAACAACGTCGTTGCACAACTCTTCAGTTGTTCTTCTTCCCCCAGGAGGACAAGATGGTCATCGCCATTCTGACAGATGAACAGAATCCTTTAATTAAAAGATCTTCCTACCTTAACCACTTAGCTACTGCGTCCCACAAATAGTCTCATCTCACTTGAATTCATTTCTTTATTTGTTTACTTATTCTTGCCATATTTTTTTTTTATTTTGTCTTGTGTGTGTTGTTTACAATTAGTGAATGGTCATAGTGGCTGGCAACTTTATTAGTGACTTGTGTTAAGTTTTTAATATCTTCCCAGCTCATTTTGCATTAATTATCATCTGTTAATGATATGAAAACAGATGCCATTAAAATTAAGTTGTAATTAATTGGTATGCAATTAATTGAAAAATGTCTCTTTAAATCAATACAGTGTAATGAGGGGAGGAAAAAAGAAAGAAAAAAGGAAAATGATCATCTCTGAGAAAACCAACAACAACAACAACAACAATACAAACAATAAAAAGAAAACCAAGAGAAAAGAGACCAATATCATCTCTGAATTGGCAGTGCAACAAACTCAATAATTACAGACCAATTATATTGAAGAAATGGAATTACTTTTGTGATTATTGTCAATTCTATGTGGAAAGGTGATATGCGTCATGAAAGAATAACTTCAATTCACTTAGCAATCAGAGACAAGTGTCTTGTTTTGAGTTTATTTCTTAATGAAATGGAGACGGAAAGACTACACAACAGATTCGCATCTGCTTTTGCTTCTTTTTTTCCCCATTCCGATTCTTTCTTTCTTTCTTTCTTTCTTCTCCCCCCCTCCCTCCTCCCTGTTGCTGTAAGGTCAGTTCTGTAGGCGAACTTTAATATTATTGGTCGCAGTCATCAAAATTATTTAAGAACCAATCATTGAAACAGCAATTTCTCAATCATGTCCAGCACCTGACTCTGCTTTGAGCTTTAAGTATATGTGTGTCTGCATTGATGTATGTATGTATGGATAGGTGGATGGATGGATGGATGGATAGGTAGATAGATAGGTAGGTAGGTAGGTAGTTTAGTTGAATGAATTGACCCCCTCCCTTGGTACTTAGTTTTTATAGCCTGGTACTTAAACAAACCAACACTGGTGAAGCATACACACACACACACACATACACAGGGTGCGATAGGTAAATTGTTGCCATTTTATATTTTCAATTTTGTGCATGCACATTGTTTGTTTTTTATTTTGTCAACTACACAGTATAGTAGGGTCAGATGGCACTGTCTGGGAAAAACAGCACCATGACACAATTCATTTTGCCAGAAATTTGGAAACGACATGCTGTACTGCTTGACATTCCCACTGGAAGTTCTAATATGAACATTTCAGAGTGTTTGAGT
>NC_069006.1:6257716-6258462 GCF_001194135.2 Octopus bimaculoides | reverse complement strand
GCTTGACATTCCCACTGGAAGTTCTAATATGAACATTTCAGAGTGTTTGAGTGTCAATCTGAGGACAGTGCAATCTGAGGACATGTACTGAGAGTGATAAAAATCAGACATCTAGTCAACATCATGGTCTTTAGAGTGATCACTAGTGATAGTGACGTTATGCTTCCATTCATCTTCCCACACGATCTCAGACTCAACACGGAGGCCTACATCAAGTGCCTGGAGGAAGTAGTACTGCCATGGGTCAAGAGGATGGCTGCTAAAAGACCCTATCTCTGGCAACAGGACTCTGTACCATGCCACACAAGCAGGGGAACCCAGTCATGGTTGTGAGACAATTTCTGCAACCAAGTCACTCCTAACATCTGGCCACCTAACTCCCCAGACTGCAACCCCCTTGATTATTATGTGTAGGGTGCAGTTGAGCGAGAGACCATGAAAACTCCTTGTAACACCAAAGACGAACTGAAGGCAAGGATTATGGCAGCATTCTCCAACTTAAATAAGGAGACTGTCCAGAAGGGTTGCAGGAGATTCTGAAACCATCTGGAGGCTGTGGCTGAAGCCAATGGTGATTTTATTGAATAGATTTACTCTTTAGTATTTCAAAATATTTTTATGTAACTTTGGTAAATATATCTGTTAAAATGAGATGTCAGTGTTATTTTCATTTTTTTCGTAATTTAGATGACAGTTTATTCACCACACCCACTATATATAAATATATGCATACATACATGCATATA
>NC_069006.1:6250750-6256831 GCF_001194135.2 Octopus bimaculoides | reverse complement strand
TGAAAGAAGCCAAGATATCTTTGTTGACTTTATACGTGAAATGGAGTCCATCTTATAAAAATCCTGGCTGTATGAAATTCTAGAAGAACAGTTACAGTGGTTTGGTTTCTCTAACTTACCCCCCCCCCTGCCCCCATATTCACAAGGACCTTTATTTAACGAAAGTGAGGTTGCGTCTTCACTAAGGAAGGGTCACTTAGAAACATTATTCATAAGTTGTTTGGCTTCAGTTTCTTTTAGCTGTCGATACTTTATCCAATGGAAACTGACTTCTAAAGGTTATCAAACAAAAATAAGTTCTTTGTTATGTACATGAACGTATGTCCAGAATCTGTATGGCACTTTAAACATTCTATTGCAGTTTTTATTAAAATATAAAAGTTTTGTATCTCTGCTAACACCATGGTGACATTTAAACAAATTTGAAGTGTTTTGCCGAGAACCACAGGCATGGCTGTGCAAAGAAGTAATTCTCTTCACAGTTTGATATTTTTGTGTTTGATCTGATGGTGTGGCTTCCTGGGCTAGGTCTACTGTCATAGCCTTGGGTTAACTACAGTTTTGTTACAGGAACACAGTAGATGGAAATCTATGTGGAACCCTAACCAAGGGACTGTTCGTGTTTTAGTATGGTAGACAAGCCCTTGTTCAGTTTCTCACCCTTCACTGGATTTAACAGAGACCTCATTGTTACAAACATTTGTGCCCATTTTCTGATCTGCAGATAACTTACTTCCTTCCTTCCATCAATTCCAGAGGTCCTGCTAAAAAGGGTCATGGGCCCTGTCCTTCTTTCCCTCACTAGTTATGGCTGTGTGGTCCGACATGGTTTCAGGTACAGTCCCATGTGTGACACCTTGGGCAAGTGTCTTTTACAGTCCCAGGTCAGCCAATGCTATGTGAGTGAATTTGGCAGAGGGAAACTGTTGTGTATGCACCTTTGTGTTGTGTTAGTTCCTCACTCCTGCTTGACAACTGGTGCCTGTTTGTTTACATCCCTGTAACTCAAGTGCATGGTAAAAGAGACTGATGGAATAAGTACCAGACTTAAAAACATGCACTGAGGTTGATTTATTGAACTAAACCCTTCAATGCAATGCCCCAGCATGGCCACAACCCAATGACTGGCACAAGGAAAAGATAAAAGATGAACGAAAGATCTGTTTCATTAAGCAGGGGAAAACACAATCTTTATGAATGATCTGAGGTTGTCAAAAACCATTTGTGAATCTCTCTTTCAGTGTCACCCACAAAGTAATTGCCCTCTATCACCAAAAACAACTGATTAGGACAATTGCTTAGAAAGAATTCACTTTGAATAATTCTGTTAGTAACTTAATTGGAAACCTTGTCATATATTATCATACATTATCAAAATGTCTGCAAAAAACTGGCTTAACCCTTTAGCATTCAGATTATTCTGTTAAATGTAATGCTTATTTGTTTTCAATTAATCATACATTATCTCATAGCTTCAAGATTTCAAACAATGTGATTGTACTTTTTTTTCTATTTAATGACATTGTAGGTGAGGTGTGAGAGATCAGATCTGGTTAGTTTGGATATAAAACAGGTTGAATATATCGGCTGGGTGTGGCCAGTTTAAATGCCAAAGAGTTAATGTCTCTGGAATTGCTTCTTTCACAGTATTTATGATGATAGTGTCATGCCAGTCAGAGAGGAAGGAATCTTCCTGTTGTTCCCTAGTTGAGAAACAAGAAGGTTAAATGGGACCCAGGAAATAAAAACAAAAGTATTATGTTGGTAGAAAGAGCCTATAATTCCTACATGACACCTTTCTCTTCAATCAGCTCTAGCAACATTCAAAAAATGTCAACTGTAGAACTTAGCTCCCTGCACAAACTATGAAAACATTTTAATAAAAACAGGAGAATTAGCTCAACATAAAGTAGGAAACAGAGAAAGATTGTAACAACATTGTAACAGAAATATTTCTCGAGATAAAGAAAATAAAATACATTACGTATGAAAAGATAAAAATCACATGAGGAATAAGAACTCTCCGTTGATAATTGCTAAGCCACACAAACAAACCTAAGAACTTAGCTACATCTGGTTTGCAAAACATTAAGAAGAACTATTAAGCCTGATAATAACACGTCTGGGTTTGAGGCTCTCAATGACTTGGTTTCAAATATTAGCAAAATGCCAGTACTTTGGTGGAAGGAGTAAGCTGATTACATTAACCCCAGTGCTCAACTGGTATTTACTTTATCGACCCAGAAATGATGAAAAGTAAAGTTGACCTCAACAGAATTTGAACTCAGAATGTAAAGATGGATGAAATGCTGCAAAGCGTTTTGTATAACATGTTTATGATTCTGCCAGTTCATCATCTTTGTGAGGTATACCACATCTGGTTTGGAAAACATCAGAAGAAATATTAGGCCTGATAATGGTACCTCTGGGCCTGAGGCTCTCAATAAATGGATACTAAAATTTGGTGATAGAAACTTAAACCTTTGTGTTGTTGTTAACATCAGAAAAATTTATGAATTTCAAGAGAATGTGAAATTATTTGTTTTGTTTTGTTTTTTTCTTTTTGGAACAGTGAATCTTAAAGCATATAAAGCTATAAATAATAACTTATAAACATTGGGTTAAAAAAGAAAATCCCTTGGGTAGAAAATGCTGATGGCTGTCATGGGACTGGAACTAACATCTTTTATAAACATTTTGCAGATAGGTGCAGGCATGGCTGTGTAGTAAGAAGTTTACTTCTCAACCACATGGTTCTGGGTTCAAACTCATTGCGTGGCATTTTGGGCAAGTGTCTTCTACTATAGCCTTAAGCCAACCAAAGACTTATGAGTGTATTTGTTAGACAAAAACAGAAAGAAGCCCATCATATATATATGTGTGTGTGTCTGTCATCCACCACCAACTAACAACTGGTGCTAGTGTATTTACATCCCCATAACTTAGCAATTGATGATTATAATTTCTTACATTTTTCTTTAATTTTTTTGTAGTAATCAGGCCGCAGGGGTAGAGTTTAATCGATTTAAGGATTTTCAGTACCTCATTTGGACTTTATTTTATCAACTCAGGAAGGACAAAAGAGAAAGTCAATCTTAGCTGGATTTGAACCCATAAAATGACCTTATTAAATACAACAATACATTTTGTCTGCTTCCTAACTGATTCTGCCATTGAACACTGATTTCTTGAATAATATTACAAAAATTCCACTTGAGTGAATATGTCATGGTTTTGTCATATTCTCTGTTCTAAACACCACCACCACCACCTAAATTCCCCTCCCATGTGAACACCTTGTATACTGTAAAGCAAAGAGATTAATGTGCCAATCAAAATTGCTATGCAGATGCTTTTTCCTCCTGACTCCATGCATTACTTCTTTGTGCCATGTTTATATTTACAACAAACAACTTAAGCTTTTTCTTCCCTGTTTAGTTCCTATCAGACTTAAGCTGACATTTAAGAAACAAACACGTAATAGTGCAAGTGATTGAATTTGGGGGGGATTTTGTTTTGTTTTCAAGTCGCTTCCTTTAAAACCCTCACGAGTGTTTGAAGAGGTGTAACCGATGTATGGATTAGATATACTGGCCAGTGAGTGTGTGATTATTTCGTGTTGCAAATAATAAGCTTAGGTGTGTCCTTGTAAATCTATACCTCGCTCCAGATCTATACGTTGCTGAGTATCCCAAGTACGTGTTTAAACCAAACAGGTTATGACTCACAATCAGCCGACCGAAAGTTCTGTTAAAAGTTCTCACTGCATCTAAGTGAGGTTTCAGACACTTTAGAACACATGAGGTTGCCATTGCACTGGGGGCCCTCGACTGAAGGAGTGTCCTCCTCCTCCTCCTCCTCATCATCATCATCATTATCATCATCATCATCGTTATCATCATCATCATCATCGTCATCGTCATCGTCATCATCATCGTCATCATCATCATCGTCATCATCATCATCATCATCATCATCGTCATCATCATCATCATCATCATTTGCTCAAGTTCCCTGCTGGCATGGATTGGATCTACGTGGTTAATTGACTTGCTAGTAACAGCAGCCAAATATAATAATGATAATAATACTGAAGTTATAGTGTATAGTGCTCAGGTGCACTACAACTCATCAAAGGTGCATGTATAGTAAATAGAATTATGTCAGAACAGTGAACAGTGTATGAGTCATGATAGACATGTGTGCATGCATATGGAGGGGGTGGGATATCAGGTGTAGTGTCAGCAAATTTCAGGAAGCATGGAGGTTTTAAAGGATGCAATGTCTCAGCAACTGACAACTGATGCAGGTAGTTTGTTCCAGGCTTCAGCATCTCTAAGTGTGAAAAAAGATATCTCTCAGACGCCTCACTGCTATTTATCAATTTATTGGTTTCAAGCTTCAGCACAAGGCGAGCAATTTCATTGTGGGGAGGGGTGTAAGTTGACTACATCAACCCCAGTACACAACTGGTACTTTATTTTATCAAGCCTGAAAGGATAAAATGCAAAGTTGACCTTGGTGGAATTTGAACTCAGAACGTAAAGATGGATGAAAAGCTATTAAGTTTTTTGCCTGACATGCTAACAATTCTACCAGCTCACCACCTTAGACATTAATTACTGTAGTTTAATATTAATTATCAGCAAAGATGAGATGGTCATACAAGGAGTGCCTTTCAGCAAAGGTTTGCTCAGTCACGCCTGATGTGGAAGTTTCCCTACTCCATACCTGCATTATCTCCTCTTTAAAATTTAAAATTGATGAAGCATTATAAGCTACAAAGGTTCAGCTCAAGAGTTGACCTCCACCCATTTATCTAATTAAGCTAATTAACATTAGCTCTAAATTAGTCATTAACACATTTCACAAAATGTCATAGTGCACCATCTTGTTGTAATAGACTGCAATTATGGTTGATCATATGTGTAGGCATCTTCTTAAGAATATCCAAAATGGTTTTAAAGTTTATGGTTGTAGCTTGGGGCATTATCTAAGCCTCAGCTCTTCCCTTAGCAGATGTTCCCCATCGCCCCCACCTCATATCATAACGAACAAGTATTGCTTGATTCTTTTAAGTGTATACCTAAAATTGTGTCTTCAGTTTGCTGAATGACAAATAGAATGAGTATGGATGTTTTATCATTAACCCTTCAGCATTCAAACCAGCCATATCTGGCCTCTCACACCTATCATACAATATCATTCTTAAAATATACAATCATATCATTAAAATTTCAAAGCTACAAGATAATGCATGATTAATTCAAAGCAATGCAAACAAATAAACATTACATTTGACGGAGTAATCTAAATGCTGAAGGGTCAAACAGTTGTATGATCCTAAAAACACTTTTAAAAAATTACAGTGAATCCAGAAGGTTCTATGATAGTGTAGCCTTGTGGGATTTTTTTTCTCCTTTGAATATCTAACAACAAGTTGTTTTGCAGTCAACATCTTATTCTCATAGTGCTGCATTTTACTTTAGTGAACAGCTGTGATTGGATGGCAGAGCTTGATGTAAATAGGAATGTAACACAATGTCGATGAATCATAGAATCAGTTTGACGAGTTGTGACACAAGGTCTACCTGATCTACGAAGTGATTTGTATCCACCTGTCAGACAAAATCAATACAAAGCTTTCCCTATTACCAAATACATTTAAAATGTATTGATGTCTTCCTGGCCACAAGGCCATTGCTGTGTCAAGCAACAACTGAAGCTGTTGTTCTTTTTTTAATAAATTTTCATGAAAATTTCATAAGTTTATAAAATCTGATGAACCTTGTTTTATCTCCACTGTGAAATAGAGAACAAAATTAAGATATAATGCTGTGTTGTTTAATAATAATATTTCATTATTTGTATATCGAAACACATAATGTCGATTTAGTTTGTTACTTGCAAATAATTAATAGATGATTAGTTTTTATATTTATATAAAAACATGTTTAGAAACAAATACAATATTTCATCACTGTATTCACACTTTTAGACAAGAGTGTCTGTAGTTTGTTAGTGTGTGCACATGTATATATATATATATATATATATATATATATATATATATATATATAT
>NC_069006.1:6247854-6249211 GCF_001194135.2 Octopus bimaculoides | reverse complement strand
ATATATATATATATATATATATATATATAGATATGTATGTATACCTGACTGGCTCCCATGCTGGTGGCACATAAAAAGCACCACCTGAGTGTGGCTGATGCCAGTGCCACCTGACTGGCCCCCATACTGGTGGTACGTAAAAAGCACCCACTACATTCTCAGAGTGGTTGGTAGGAAGGGCATCCAGCTGTAGAAACATTGCCAGATCAGACTGGAGCCTGGTGCAGCTTCCTGGCTTCCCAGACCCCGGTCGAACTGTTCAACCCATGCCAGCATGGAAAGCAGACATTAAACGATGATGATGATGTATAAATTATCATCATCATCATTTAACATCCACCTTCCATGCATGCATGGGTCAGACGGTTGACAGGGGCCGGTCAGGTAGAAAAACTAACCTAGGCTACTGCGTCTGTTCTAGCAGGGGTTTTTTGGCTGGATTCCCTTCCTAACACCAACCACTCCACAGAGTCGACTCGGTGCTTCTTATGTGACACTATCACAGGCGTGGTTAGTTTAGCCTGATTTTTACAGCTGGATGCCCTTCCAAACGCTAACCACATCACAGTGTGGACTGGATGCTTTTAACATGGCACCAGCACTGACAAGGTAACCAAGTAACTCACAAGACAAGGAATTATGAGAAGGACAGGGCATTTGTGGAGGAGAACTTGTGTCAGAGGATGAAAGGTTAGAGTGTGACAAACAGACAGACAAACAGAAGCAGGTGTCTTGTCACAACAGATGGGGCATTAAAGAAGGTGACCTGGTATCAGACAATGAAAGGCTAGAGTGTAACAGAGAAATAAAGAGGCAGAAATAGGTGTCTTGCTACAGAGGAGGTACATGGTTACCCTGTGAGAGAGAGAGAAAGGTATATATGCATATGTTTACACACACACACACACACACACACACACACATACATATATATACCATTATGATTTTACATTTGTTTTACCCTAATTATAATATTTTACCCCAAGGGAGATATCAAAGCTAGGTAAACTGTAATCATCCCACCTTTTCCCAAGACATAGTACATCCAAGACTACATCGTATAATGTATCCTTCTTTTTTATAAGACTCTAGGGTATAACGTGAGGTAGATTTTGCTGCTGTTCTAAGCATGTAAAGACCATCCCACCTGTCTTTGATCTAATCCGTTTAGATGCGTAGAATCAAATTTGTCTTTCTGTTGTCCTTTTCTATCTCAGTAACTCTTTACTTTTCTCTGGCAGATGGTTCCTCATTCTAATCACTACCATTTCATATATGTATATGTATGTATGTATGTATACGTAGTGTATATATATATGTATATTATGTGTATATATGTAGATATATATATATATGT
>NC_069006.1:6247156-6247693 GCF_001194135.2 Octopus bimaculoides | reverse complement strand
ATATATATATATATATATATATATACATATATAATATATATATATATTAATATATTAATATATATATTAAACTGACTGTGAAAGCATTTCAAATCTGTTCTTTATTAATATTATTACTACCACGAGTGATCAGAGAGAGTGAAAGAGATTGAGAGAGAGAGAAAGAGAGAGAGAGAGAGCGAGAGAGAGAAAGAGAGAGAGATGTGATTGCTATGTATGGAGCTTTCAGCCAGTGTTGCATTGCCTTATCAAATTGTTCAGATGTGGTTCCACTTGATTTACCTCGCTTTACCCAGGTGAAATAAGTTAATTATTTCACCAAGATAACTGGAATTATCCACTTCCTGCAAACCCTTTGATAAGTCCAAGGTCTTCAGTGCCTGGCTGATCATTTGATCTGCTCTGTTGCTCTCTGAGTATTTTTCTGAAACTCTAACACTTCATTATAATAATAATACATTATGTAAATTTAATCTAAACATATCTGTGTATATTTATACAGGCAGGCAGGTAAGTAGGTGTATATTCATATATAGG
>NC_069006.1:6240835-6245074 GCF_001194135.2 Octopus bimaculoides | reverse complement strand
TATATATATGTATATATATAGATATATGTATATATATAGATATATGTATATATATAGATATATGTACATATATATATATGTATATATAGAGATATATGTACATATATATGTATGTATGTATATATATATATGTATATATATATATGTATATATATATATATATATGTATATATATATATGTATATATGTATGTATATATGTATATATGTATGTATATATGTACGTATATGTATGTATATATGTACATATATGTATATATATATATATATATATATATATATATATATATATATATATATATATATATATATATATATATGTATATACACGTGTATATATATGTATATATATACACACATACATACATGCATTTACATGCGTGTATGTGTTTGTGTGTGTGTGTGTGTACTGCAGTGAATACTTCTCCAGTTCTTTCTAGCATGGAGAAACAGACAATGGTGGTGGGTGACTGCCAAAGTGGTGGTGGTCACAATAGTATTGGCAGCTCTATTGTTTATGATATATGTGACTGTTAAAATGATGGATGTTGTTACAAATTCACAACTATTGTCTGGACACTGGAAATATCCCGTTACATTCCACTGATATGAAACCAAATCACTCTTCTGATATTTTCTACTCAAAATAAACTTAGAAAATTCTTTGTATGTCAGTGAAAAAGTATTTTATTTTTTTTCCTTTGAGAAAACACTGGAAACAGTGTTCCTCGACTGCACATTTTCTCAGAATGTTAAAACTTACCACTGGCTCAGCCCAGGTTTATATTGTAGAGGTGCATGTCAGAAATTTTTATGCAAATTATTTGTCCCTTAGCATTTTTGATACCAACCTGCCTGAGACATCCACTGGTTCTAAGGTACAAACCTTATTTTTAAAGGTGATTTAAATTAAAACTGTCCATCAAAATTTCACGTTAACTTATTTTCCAAACACCAGCTTAGTAATGACGAAGTTATTTTACTAAATTCTTAATTAATTTCAAAATTAATTGAAGCAAAAGGAACGTTTTTTAACAGAAATATTCTAAGTAAAAGGTTAACTGGCACCCTGTTGTTTACAACAACGAATGTTCCAATTGATCTGATCAAGAGAATAGCCTACTTGTGAAATTAATGTGCAAGTGACTGAGTACTTCACAGACACACCTGTCCTTAATGTTGTCCTCAGGCAGATTCAGTGTGACACAATGTAACAAGGCTGGCTCCTTTGAATTGCAGGTACAACTCATTTTTGCCAGCTGATTGGAATGGAGCAATGTAAAATAAAGTGTCTTGCTCAAGGGCACAACATGCCACCAGGAATTGAACTCAAAACCTTATGATGGTGAGTTGAATCCCTGAACCACTAAGCCACAGACCTTCAAAAGGGTTAAAACCTTCTGTCAACGTATCATGTTAATCTATGTTCCAAATTTCCAAATACCAGTTTCATTTTTTCTACTATAAGCACAAGGCCTGAAATTTTAGAGGATGGGGAATAGTCGATTACACTGAACCCAGTGTTTCACCGGTACTTAATTTATTGGCCCTGAAAGGATGAAAGGTAAAGTTGACCTCAGCAGATTTTGAACTCAGGATGTAGCAGCAGATGAAATACTGCTAAGCATTTCAACCAGCATGCTAACGATTCTGCCAGCACACCACCTTTACCAGCTTAATAATGACTCTGTAATTGTAATAAATTCTTCATTTTTTCAGAATTATTTGAAACAAAAACAGTATATTTCAACAGAAATGTGGTAACAGAAGGGTTAAGGGGAGCAACATTAAAACCTTTTATCAAAATTTCATGTTACTTTGTGTTCTAAACACCAACTAAAGAATGGGAAAATTATTTTCCTAGTTTCTTCATAAGCTTAAAAGTAGTTGACACAACAAAAGCAGTGTGCTTCAGCAAAAATATGGTAAGAAAAGGGTTATATCCTTCGATAGCATTCAACCCTTTCAATAGTCAGGTGTCTATAGCAACTCACCTGGTTTTCATTATTTTAATAACTCCATTCACATTCAAGCTGGTCATATCCAGGGCCCAAATATTCTACCGACTTTATGTTCAAACTGACCAGATCCAGCCTCTCACACCTGCCCTGTTAAGTAATTCTAAAAATAAAGTCACATCGTCAAAATCTCAGAGCTATAATATAATGCATGATTAATCCAAAACAAAAGCGAAATCGTGATGGCACCTGTACCCAGCGCCGCCTTTCTGGCACTTGTGCCCGTGGCATGTGTAAGGACTTTCGAGCGAGATCGTTGCCAGTGCCCCTGGATTGGCTCTTGTGTGGGTGGCACGTAAAATACACCATTTTGAGCGTGGCCATTGCCAGTACCACCTGACTGGCCTTCGTGCCAGTGGCACGTAAAAGCACCCACTACACTCTCTGAGTGGTTGGCTTTAGGAAGGGCATCCAGCTGTAGAAACTCTGCCAGATCAGATTGGAGTCTGGTGTAGCCATCTGGTTTCACCAGTCCTCAGTCAAATCGTCTAATCCATACTAGCTTGGAAAGCGGATGTTAAACGATGATGATGATGATGATGATGAAGATGAATAAATATGCTTGACATGTGACAGAGTAATCTGAATGTTAAAGGGTTAATTAAAACACCCAGATAGATTATTAATTACAAATATAGTCATTAAAAAGGTGAAACTCTGACCTTTCATACAGTTTAATTTGCACTCTTTTGTTTAATCAAAGATGCCCAGCAACAATAAAGAGATACATTGCTTGTAGTGTTGCACACAAGCTTTTTCACAGATTAGACATTTTAAGACTTCTCTGGCCAACTGATAGCTGAGTCTTCAATCCATCATACTGTCAAACATATACTGTCTGTCTGTTTGTCTCACGATGTGCCCAATCTAAAGAATACTCCTTAGAGATTTAAATATATATATATAAATATATATATTTATATATATACTATATATAAATATATAGTATTGGGTATATTATTAGTTTTTATTTAATCTAGTAACCTCATCTAGTCTTATTTAAATATTATGGGATAGTTAAATAGATTTGTTGACCAAAGCACATCTTTCTCTCTCACTCTCTCTCTCTATATATATGTATGTGTGTGTGTGTGTGTGTGTGCATACACACACACATATATATATGCCTATACATGCCTATGTATATATATGTGTGTGTATATATATATATATATATATATATATATATACATACACAACTCACATAAGTATATATGCTTATATGTACCATTATACACTCATATACATAAATATACAAACATGCACACATATACACATAAATATTCATTCTACACACAATATACATACTACACACAATATATATATGCTTTTACATATACATATATAAACACATACTTACATATACATATATACAAACATATACATGTGTATATACAAATATATATATATACATAAATACACAAGAATGTATAAATATATATTCATCTAGAGTCACCTCATTACAAAAATAGATTAGTTTTGTTGATCTGATCATTTCAGAAAATAGTCATTAAATGGTATTTAATCTTAATGACTGGACAGTGGTGGTGGCGGTGAATTTATGAATATGTTGAAATATCTCAACTAGATGGTCAAATATATGAATATATTGAAATATATCAGCAGTCTAACTAATATAGGAACAAAATAAATAAATGAAACAAACACAATATTATTTCTTTAAAAAGAGAAAGTATATTAGTGAAAGTTATTTATTTCCGATAGATCAATATAGCTTTAAATACTTAATTTTGAAGTCACTCATCATTCAAACATCACCCAATAATCATCAATCAAGCTGTTTTCAGATAAGTTTTTTATTGGTGAAACATCGACTTACATCTCTCATATCTTGGGTAATAATCATGTAATACACTGGGGGTATCATTCAGGTGTGGGATGAAGGACTATCTGCTACTGAACGCCAGAGATTTAATGACACCAGCCACGTGATGATAAAAGTAGCGGAAATGACATCAATAAGCAGGGTTGTTCAACTCATCTGTAAATGTTCTCGCACTCTGCTGGTTACAACAAGGCGGATTCCAGTTGATCTGATCATTGGAACAGCTTGCTTGTGAAATTAATGAACAAGTGGCTGAGCACTCCACAGACACATGTACCATGAACACAGTTCTCAGAGTGATTCAACATGACACAGATTGTGACAAGGCTGGCCCTTTGAATTACAGGTACAACACATTTCTGACAGCTGACTGGAC
>NC_069006.1:6237335-6239528 GCF_001194135.2 Octopus bimaculoides | reverse complement strand
AAAGACACGGTGCTAGATATAAAAACAAAAAGAAGCTGTTTGGGGCTAGAAATAAAACGGAAAACGTGAAATTCTTCAAGCAGGCATGTGTCTTATGTGAAATCTGTGATGAGCCCAAGTGACGCTGATGACCTGGAGTCACCTCTGATTATAAACACATACACGCAAACTGGTACTCCAACATTTACTGCAACAAGGGTTCTAGTTGATCCGATCAATGGAACAGCCTGCTCATTAAATTAACGTGCATGTGGCTGAGCACTCCACAGGTACATGTGCCCTGAATGTAGTCCTCAGGGCAAGTCAGCATGACACAGAATGTGACAAAGCTGGCTCCTTGAGAATTACGGGTACAACTCATTTTTACCAGCTGAGGGGACTGGAACAACGTGAAGTAAAGCACTTTGCTCAAGGGCACAATGCACTGTAGGGAACTGAACTCCTGACCTGATGCTCTTGAGCCAAATATCCCAACTACTAAGCCATGCACCTTCGATGAAACTATTCTACAAGTTATACAAGTCACGTCCTTCAGAAGATTGTAAACTAACAACACTGCTTGTATGGCAGTGATGTTTGTTTACGATTCATGTATGAACCATCGTCATCACAACCAGCAGAGTTCCACTTACCTTCTCTCATATTTATTAACTTGTAACTTGTACCTAACTAATAAACATAAATAGACCAATGAAATCAGTACAGATTAACACAAACTGAATGAGGGGACTTCTCTGTGATAATTCAGCCTCCTAGAAATATCAACCGAATTTCTTAAAACCATACTCTGCTATCTTAATAAAGGAAGGACACACTGGGTCATGTAGTCCTATATATTTAAAAAGTGGGGACAGCCATAGATGGAATGCCTTGCATCATAAGTTTGCTCAATCTGAGCTAACCTGGGGGGTAAAACAACATTAGAGCAATATGTATGGTGATTGGGAAATCTGAGTTGGTAGAGCACCAGACTAAATTCATTATATAGTCTCTCCTTCCTCCTTTTCTCTCTCCCTCTCTTTCCCCTCTTGTCTCTTTCTATGTTTCTATCCTTCTAACGTACATTAAACAACTACCAGTAATATACGTGGGATAACTGAATTAGTTTATGTCCCTCCATCATGGAAATTAATCTCATTTGTTATTGAAAGAATTAATAAAACGGAGTGAATTGTGATTAAATTCTTACACTAACAATTGTAATGATGGTGGTGGTAGTGGCGGTGGCGGTGGTGATGGTGATTTATCTTAGTTTAATAATTAATAATAATCATAATTATGATGAAATCAATTTCTTCAATAGTCAGCTGACCAATATGAATGATAAATTGTGCTAAATCAACTTTGCTTGATTACTGGTGGTTTGTGTTAATTGAGTTGCAAGAGGTCAAGAGGTCAAGAGGTCAAGAGGTCAAAAGAAACTGGGGAGGATCGGAAATGGGAAGATAAATTTTACATGGCGTGATACACACACACACACACACACACACACACACATTTGGGCACTAGTGTGGGTATAGGTTCGTTTCACAACTAAGTTGTTTGGGGTTCAATCCTGTTGCACAACAGCTTGGATAATTGTCTTCTTTATAGCAATGGGCACACCAAAAACTTGTGAGTGGATTTGGTAGATGGAAACTGAAAGAAGCCTATCACATGTGTGAGTGAGTGTGTACATATTCATGTCTCCTTGTGCTGATACTATACACTAATTGTAAACAAGTATCCCTGTCATACAAGCAGTGTGGCTCATTTGCTTTATTGTAAGGAATCAATGTAAAAAAATTTATTGTATCAACCCTGAAAGTCAAATAATAATAATCCTTTCTACTATAGGCACAAAGCCTGACATTTGTTGGGAGGGGGCTTATCAACTGCATCAACTCCTATGTTTCACTGGTACTTAGTTTATCATCTCCAAAAGGGGATGAAAGGCAAAGTCAACCTCAGTGGAATTTGAACTCAGAACATGGCAACAAGCAAAATACCGCTATGCATTTTGCCCAATGTGCCAATGATTCTGCCAGCTCACTGCCTTAATAATAATAATAATAATAATAATAATAATAATAATAATAATAATAATAATAATAATAATAATAATAATAATAATAACAACAATAATAATAATAATAATAATAATAATAATAATAATAATAATAATAACAATAATAATGATAATAATAATAGTAA
>NC_069006.1:6235450-6237046 GCF_001194135.2 Octopus bimaculoides | reverse complement strand
TAAAAACAGAAACAATTCCTATCATAGTAGGTGCCTTAGGTATAATAAAAAAATATTCAGACAAATACATAACAAAAACACCAGGACTTACAAATATATATAACATACTGAAAATTGCACTACTGGGCACTGCACACATCCTACGCAAAACACTTTCAATACAGTAAACATAAGAGCACCACAGCAAACCACAGCACATACCCAAGGCGCACAGAGCTGCGCTCGGTAGTGAAGTGAAAGCACGCTATAAAAATAAAACTACTGAACAATAATAATAATAATAATAATAATAATAATAATAATAATAATAATTTTTATTAGTCACAGGGGCTCAAGAAATACAAAGAACATTAAATGGAGGCTTACAAAAAGACATATGGTGTGGGATAAACAAGTTGTTCTGGCTGGGAGAAGGAGTGCTTGGGGCTTTAGGTCCGGTCAGTAAGGATAGGGAAAGTTTTTTGATAGCTCTGGAGTTTCACTTGGTGTCACACTAGGACTGGCAATCTCTGTAATTTGTTTGTATTGTTGTAGCCTTTGATCCTTTAGATTTTCTGGACAAAATGTCTTTTAAAATGGCTGTTGCTGTCACAAGTCTGGCTGCTGGACCGTCTGCCTTGGTCTTCTGTGAGCCTTCTTTGCAGTACCCTTTACAAGCTACAGTTCTAGTAATGTTTTGTGGTCCCATGGGGTTATGAGGATCAGCATGTGACCGATGTCCCCCACCCACCCACTTGACTACTTACTACTGAAAGTTACTTATGCATTGACCACCAAACTAGCCCATAATATGCCATGTATGCCACTACTATCCAGAGATGATCAAATCACCAATGTCTTCTTCCTTCCCAAATGCTGTACAACCATCTTATGGACAGGTGTATCGCGTACAGTTTGGTTTTATGCTTTAGCTCTGTCCTCACTTTAAAACAGGACACTTATATGGTGTCATATGTTGCCATATTCCTTCCTTGTTCTAATAAAGATGGTTTCACTTGGTTAGAACCAGGAAACTCTCCTCATGGCTTCGGCAAAACACAGAAAGGTTATTGTCCTCTCTCTGATAGATTATGGTTGACTGGCACCTCTTTCATAGACAAAATAAATGCTGCCAAACTCAAGTGTTTTTGGCTAAATTTTCCATATTTAGATTTTTTTTTTCTATCAAAAGTCTGTTTGCAAAAGATAGTGTTTCGTCATTTTTATTCCAGTGTCTGTTGTAGTTTATATCATGTAGAATATAATATTAGAAGAATTCTAATATTTTAATATTGGCTAAGAAATGGATAGAAGGCAATGAGCCGGCAGAATCGGTGGCACACTGGGCAAAATGCTTGGTGGCATTTCATCCATCTTTACATTCTGAGTTCAAATCACACTGAGGTCGACTTTGCCTTTCATCCTTTCCAAGTCAATAAAATAAGTACCAGTTAAATACTGGGGTCAATGTAATCAACTTACTCCTTCCTTCAAAATTGCCAGAGTTGTGCCAAAATTTGAAACCATTAGTAGTACTTTTAAATTTATTTTTTTTCATTTCCATTATTTTCAATTAATATTTTGTGGAGTAATTAAAATACTGTCTTTTATCCTTTT
>NC_069006.1:6231640-6235206 GCF_001194135.2 Octopus bimaculoides | reverse complement strand
TTTAATGGATTATCTATATTCAAATAGTTTTGGTAAAAAATCTGTTTCATCCGGTAAAATACTTTGCTTCAGAGAATGACTTGGAAACATTTGCTTCGTTCACTAGTAAGTAGTAGTAGTAGTAGTAGTAGTAGTAGTAGTAGTAGTAGTAGTAGTAGTAGTAGTAGTAGTAGTAGTAGTAGTTGTGATGGTCACTCTCATCAGCTGTGATATATAAGTGTTTGAAGGAAAGGATTTTTTAAAAAAGAGGATTAAAAATAAAAGAAGCTGCACCTATTTGTGATGGGTCCATGAATATAATTTGAATCCAGGAATGGATTTTGCTAAGAAGTCACAAAGGGGACAACGGTGCTTTTGGTTTTGCCTGGAATCTGAGAAATGTGTCTGTTGATTGCAAGGACATAATTCTTTCATTGGTCTGATTCTTCAACTCAGATTGTTTTGATGCATCATTATGGCACACATTTTATGCCACTCAGATCGATCTCGGCACTAACTTTACCAAGATGTTAAACTAAGTAGTAGTAGTAGTAGTAGTGTATAAAATTCTTTAAAAAATGATTTGAAATCCTATAAAAATGTCTATTGACACAGGTGGAAGAATAATATTTCTATTTCATCTTGGCTTACACTAAAATAATTAATCTGTAGGTTTTTGTCTTATTTTTCTTTCACTTTTCTTCTTGTGTTCCTTACAAAGTCGTTTGCATATGATTTTCTCCTAATTATTCTCTAATAAAATACAGTTATTGAGCTAAGAAGATATTTAGGTATTTGCTCGTAATTACTCCAACTCAGACAACGATGTTGTTGTCTTAAATGTTAGACATTTCCAATTATTATTATTATTATTATCATTATTATTATTCAATGATCACTATATCCTAGACATAATTATACATCAACTTTTCATATCATGCTTCTTTAAACGTGTGTGTGTGTGTGTGTGTGTGTGTGTATGTGTGTGTGTGTGTGTGTGTGTGCGTCTTCCATTTATAACCTTAGGCTGACCAAAGACTTGTAAGTAGATTTGGCAGACAGAAATTAAAAGAAGATATAGTAGAAGACACTTGCCCAAGGCACCCCACAGAGGGACTGAACCCGGAACCATGTGGTTGGGAAGCAAACTTCTTACCACACAGCCATGTCTGCATATGTATTTATATGTAATAACTTACATTATTTGTTGTTTGTATTGTGTATGATGTTCATGTTGTTATGACTAAGATATATCACAACGTTATGACTAAGATATATCACAACGTTATTGTTCTTCTGTCATTTCAGTGTATTTATGGATCATACGTGCATTCAGCTATACTGCCTACATTTCATCGTAGATGTTATTGGTTACTACAGGTGAGTGTTTTGATTTCTGACTTTCTCTCACTTCCCTTGCCCCCTCTCTCTCTCTTTCTCTCTCTCTCTCTCCTCTCTCTATGTTATTTCTCTTTCTCTTTTTCCATCTCTGTCCATTTCCTAGTTGTTGTTGTTCCACATTCAGCACTTTCTCTCCTTGGAATGATGCCGCGCTCTCTTCTTCCTCTCTCCATATGAATGTCATTCTAGATGTTGTTGCTGTTGCTCATTTTTCTAATTTCTATTATTATTATTATTTGTTTTTTGGCGCGCGCGCGTGCGCACGTGTGTCTCTGTGTGTGTGTGTGTGAGAACAAATGCAAGATGTATTTATTTATTAACCAATTAGATTAGTGAGCATGCATTAAACTGTTTGACCACAGCTGGATACCCTGTCTTCATCGTCGACAACAACGGACGAACTAAGAAATTAGTGAAAAGGTTGCTCACTCACCATTATTATATTTTAATAATAATTTCAATAAAGACAATGATAACGAGGCTACAAATATTTATGCCGGAATTGGAGACTCAATTAAGGATTTCCGTTCTGGGCTGTGAAACCTAATTCAGTCCTTAATTTAACATCCCCACCACCTGGTCTTTGGATACTTTTGGAGAGTCCTCTCTTTTGTTAGCATTTGGGCCAGATCCTCTTCCCCCCACAAGTCTTGCATTCCTTGACAAAGGGTCAAGAAAAATGGCGCTTCCTTTTCTGATTAATCCATTGATAAAATACTGATTGATATGTTACTAGTATTTAATTTATTGATTTTGAAGAGATGAAAAGTAAAATCAGCTCTAGTGGGATTTGAACTCAGAATGCAGAGAGAATGAGAGTCGATGTCATCTGACAGTCCATCAATATTCATTATTTCTGAAACTATATTACTGTAGTAGTAGTAGTAGTAGTAGTAGTAGTAGTAGTAGTAGTAGTAGTGGTTTCAAATTTTGCCACAAGGGCAGCCATTTTGGGGGAGGGGACAAATCAGTTACATTGTCCCCAGTGTTTCGCTGGTACTTAATTTATTGACCCTGAAAAGATGAAAGGTAAAGTCGACCTCGGCAGAATTTGAACTCAGAACATAAAGACAGATGAAATACTACTAAGCATTTCACCCAACATGCTAATGATTCCACCAGCTCACCGCCCTAATAATAATAATAATACTAAGAAGGAGAAGAAGAAGAAGAAGAAGAAGAAGAAGGAGGAGGAGGAGGGTGGAGGAGGAGGAGAATGTCATAACATTGGTATAAGGCCACCAGTTTCAGGAAATGGAACTAATTGGCTCCAGTAACTTGTCCCCAATGAAATACTAGTCCATAAAGGCTGTAGAATGAAATTGAATTCATGGGGTGTTTGAACTCATAACATCTAAGAGTTGTCACTAAATTCTCTGCTAGACTCTTTATTATTAGGTATTTTGCCATTCTGCCTTCTTTTCCTCATCATCATCATAATAATAATAATAATAATAATGGTGATGATTTCTGATGTAGAGTACCTGGCATTAGGAAGGCCATCCAGCTGTAGAAACCTTGCCAAAATAGACATCAGAGCTTGACACAGTCCTTTGACCTGTCAGTTTTTGTCAAGCCAGCCAACCCATGCCAGTATGGAATACAGATGTTAAATGATGATGATTTATTGCATAGACACAGGGTCTCAAATTTGGAGGAAGGGAGCAACCCCCACCCCCATTACACTTGACTACTACTTTATTTTACCTTGCCAAGCATTGGACCCTCAACCCCTTGATGGAATCCTAAGAGAACTGCTATGACATGTCATATCAGGCATTTTCATTTAGACTTGATTGAGCCTGTCTCTCTCTCTCTCTCCAGGTCTGCCCACAGTTGATGTCCTCTAGAGAGAGGGCGAGGCAGATACACAGACAGGTTAGAGAAAGAGAAGAATTAACCCCAGTACATGACTGGTGCTTTATTCATCAACCCTGAAAGGATGAAATGCGAAGTTGAGCTCAACAGGATTTGAACTCAGAATGCAGAGGGCCAGAACAAAATACAACAAAGTAATCTATCTGATGCTTTAATGACTCCATTAATTAGTCATCTGCTTTATTAAACAGATGAAAGGAGGCAAATTTGTCTTCAGCAGGATTTGAACTCAGAATTTCAAAAGCTCTAACTAAACACCACAAGACATTTTGTCTGCTGCTCTACTGATTCTTCCCACTCTCCCTCTC
>NC_069006.1:6224330-6228596 GCF_001194135.2 Octopus bimaculoides | reverse complement strand
CTATCAGTCTCTTTTGCCGAACTGGTAAGTTACAGGGACGTAAACACACCAGCATCGGTTGTCAAGCAATGTTGGTGGGACAATCACATACACACAAATACACACACACACACACACACACACATATATATATATATATACATATATACGACGGGCTTCTTTATATATATATATATATATATATATATATATATACACATTTTTATTATTAAAGCTGCAAGGACATCGCAAAAAACTGTTACTCAGAGTTTCACATTTTGGTTCATCAAGCAGTTGTGATCAACAATTCTTGATCACAACTGCCCGATGAATTGGAACGTGAAACTCCGAGTAACAGTTTTTGTGATGTTCTTACAGCTTTAATGATAGAAAAGCATATTACTCTACCTCCGGTATTTGAGTACTATTTTTTTTCCACCTTGTTTCGCTTTAATGTGCTTACTCTGGTATATATATACATATATATATATATTCATTGTATAGATATGTATATTCTTTATACAAACATATATCTACATTATATATATATTTATTTATTCATCTTTATACAGATTTGCATACGCGCATATACACATACCCACAAATATGCATGCGTGTACACACATAAATTTATATATCCATTTTTTTTTGTGTGCATACATATGCCAATAATCAATAAGCAAAAACAACAGACACACACATCAATCTTTGTGTGTGTGTGTGTGTGTGTGTGTGTGTGTGTGTGTGTGTGTGTGAATATACATATATATATATATTCATTGGGAGTTGAGGGCTCAACGCAAGACATATGCTAGGAATCATTTTCAAATTCGGTGATAGTCTGTGTATGAATAAAAGAGTTGAGCAGTGACAAAGGAGTAAGAATTGTTGGTGAATCTCCCTAAAAGCTAGAATAAAAACAGAGGCAAATATAGTCAAGTTGGCATTATAAAAATGTCCAGCTTGAAAATCTGGATCCCATGAAAGTTGTTTTGTCCAGAACTCATCTTCTTCATCATCAACAACAAAGGAAGAAGTAGATCTCATAGCTGAGCACAGAAGTTTATTCAATATAATCATTTATGTAACGATGCATGGCCTAGTGGTTTGGGTATTTGTCTTACAACCTTAAGGTCTTATGTTCGATTCCCAGTGGCACATTGTGTCCTTGAGCAAGACACTTTATTTCATGTTGCTCCGGTCCACTCAGCTGGCAAAAATGTGTTGTACCTGTAATTCAAAGGGGCCAACCTTGCCACATTCTGTGTCATGCTGAATCTCCCTGCGAACTATGTTAAGGGTACACATGTCTGTGGAGTGCTCAGCCACTTGCACATTAATTTCACAAGCAGGCTGTTCCATTGATTGGATCAAATGGAACCCTCGTCGTAACTGATGAAGTGCCAGTTTTATAATTATTCGTTAATCTTTTAGTGTCCTGATTCCTCTGTCAAATGTAATGCCTGTTTATTGACATTGTCAGTAATTAATCACTGCATTATCTCATGACTTCAAGATTTTGATTGTGTGATTATTATTTTTGGAATGAGATTGTATGGGAGGTGTGAGAAGCCAGATCATACCAGTTTGAACATAAAGCAGATTGAATATTGGGGGATGGATATGACTGATTTAAATTCTAAAGAGTTAAACCAATATAATATTATATGCCCTGATTAAACTCAACCTGTACAACTCTCTGTTGTATTTTGAATTTAGAGTTATATTCGTGAAGCTATATCAGTGAAGGCACATAACTAAGTGTTTAGGTTATTTGGCTCAAGATCTTAAGGGCTTGAGTTTGAATGTTTGGTGCTTTGTGGCATATTGTGTCCTTGAGCAAGACACTTTGTTTCACATTGCTCCAGTCCACTCAACTAGCAAAAATGAATTGTACCTGTATTTCCAAGGGGCCAGCCTTGTCACATTGTATGTCATGTTGAATTTCCCCGAGAACTACATTAAGGGTGCATGTGTCTGTGGTGCGCTCAGTCACTTGTATGCTAATTTCACAAGCAGGCTGTTGCTCTGATCAACTCAAACACTTGTCAACATAATCAACAGAGATCCAGCTTTTGCTATTAATATATTTACTTTCAATATAAATCTTTAAAAAAAAAAAAGACTACAAAATGAAAATAATAATTAAAATGAAATTTACCATTAAAATTTTCTAGTGAATATATTTCACCTTTTCTGAAATTAATGTTTAATCACCTTCTACAAATCTCCTGTGATTAGGGTTTATTTAGAGTGTAAAATCGAATGAGCCAGCGTCAACTTGAGATTAGAAACTATGTCTTTCAACAGTGAGTGCAGTTCACAGTTAAATTTGTTCTAAATTTTTTTAAAGTACCTTATTGATCTTTGGAAGGAATTCTTCCAAATTGTCTCATTCAAGTCAATAATTCTTCTAGATTTTGTTTTACTTTCTTTTTTGAATTAATTCTTCTCTTTAAATTGGGTTTCTTCTTCAAGCTATTCTTGGAGTACTTTTCAAGGATTTTTGTTTTTATTTGTTTATATTTTAGTTTAAGAATTAGAGAGAACTATTAGTTGTGAAGTAATTGTTGTCCTATAAAGTGTGTTATCACTGATTGATGACTATCTCTGTTATACAGATGATCAAATGAAACATTCCACTGCAATTCCAGTCTGTTACAATTAAATATATCAACACAACTGTAAGGCATTTCACTCTGAGGTTTGTAACTTAGAAAAACATCATCATCATGCACAGGCATTAGTTTCTTAAGGGAGATTTTACTGCTTCATTGTGTAGGTCAAATGGCAACATTGATCTCTCACAGATTATAGGGTGAAGTGGTTATGAAAAGCAGTGGCTCTCAACCATTTTTGCCTATGGACCCCTTTGACACATATTTTATTCAGATGGGAACCTCAGAGCCCTTCAGTTTTAAAATTCCTGTTATGTTTCAAGAATTAAATAATATTAGGAATTTGTAGGGGAAAATATTGTTAAAATACTTTGTGTATGACAGAAGTATAACCAGTTTATTGTGCCTAAATTTTAGCAACAGAATCTTACATGGACCCCGAAGGGTCATGTGGACCTTGGTTGAGAACCACTGATTTGTGAATTATAGCTTGTTGACTGTGTGTGTGTGTGTGTGTGTGTGTGTGTGTGTGTGTGAGAGAGAGAGAGAGAGAGAGAGAGTGTATGAGTGTGTGTGCATGCATGCATGTGTGTGTATGGGTGTGTGCGTACATGTGTGTGAGTGTGTGTGCGTGTGTGAGAGAGTATGAGTGTGTGTGTGCACGTGTGTGCATGCATGCATGCATGTATGCATATGAGTGTGTGTAGGTGTGTGTGTACATTTATGTGAGTGTGAGTGTGTGTGTGTGCACGTGTATGTACGTGTGTGCATATGTGTGTGTGGTCTTTAGGTAACAAATGCGTCAGCCCATGTGTGAAGTGTAAGAAAAATATGATCATTCAGTGTGGGGGAACAAATATCTGTCTTTTTCTAACTCTGTTTCTCCTTTTGCAAGAGTGTGTATGTTGTCTGTGTGCATCTATGTGGGTGTGTATGTATATGTGTGTACCTTTATGTGATATGTATATGCGTATATTGTATGTGCATGTATATGTGAGTGTATGCGTGAGAGTGTGTGTGTGTGTGTGTGTGTGTGTGTGTGTGTGTATTTATTAATCAACTAAAAGATGAAATGCTAGTATACATTATCCAAACATTGAGAATAATTTTAATTACATTCAATTACAAGGAAAATTCATTGAAAGACTGCAATTAGTTGAGCTGTTGTTTCTCATATTATAAATGTCTGAATTTTAATTTAAAACCCAGATTTTTTATTTTACGTAAACAATATCAATGTACAGTTAATAACAGTTTGAGGTTCATAAACAAGAACTGAACCATTCACCTCTTGTATTTGCAGCAGGGAATTTATGGTTTTAAATTTACTAAAAGACCTCAACATTGCCCAAGAAATACCTTGTGCTTATCACCCAATAATGATAATGTCTCTATGATCATAATCTCATTAATTAACTTGTTAATTACTGGATTCTTTGCTCTTTTAATCATTATTTTCTTTTATCTTTTACATGTTTCAGTCATTAAGAATGGTACTTATTCTATTGGTGTCTTTTGCTAAACTACTAAGTTATAGGAATGTAAACTCACCAACACCAATTATCAAACAGTGGTATGAGATGAGCACCAACACAAAGACACACACACACACACACACACACACACACACACACACACACACACACACACACACACACACACACACACA
>NC_069006.1:6221289-6223722 GCF_001194135.2 Octopus bimaculoides | reverse complement strand
ATATATATATATTATATATATATATACATGTACATATTGTATGTATATACATAGTATTGTGTGTGTGTATATATATATATATATGTATATACACACACATACATAATAAAAAGATTATGAATGGTGTAGTTTTCATTCAAATTATGCTACATGTGTTTCAATAGCATGGCAGTTTATTTGTTCACAACTTATTACATAATATGAGAATACATAAGATGAACTACATGCCAGAATGCTACTGAGTTAATCACCACAATCATTGAGATCTCCACTGCTTCATTTATTCATGCTCTCTCTCTCTCTCTCTCTCTCTCTCTCTCTCTCTCTCACACACACACACACACTTTATGATTCAGTTAAAACCTGATGAGCTATGCTTGTTTAATGAGCCTATGAAACTTTAAGTTGCTTGGAGCTAAATCAAGCTGTTATTAAATGAATAACTTGTGTAACTCATACCAAAAGTGTTGAGTGACACTTTCTTTTATTTGTCCACTCACTAATATATATATATATATATATATATATATGTATTTTGCCATGATTAATCGCTGACCAAAACATTCAATTTTTTTTCTCCGTGTTTTTCTCCTTGTTTTCTCCGTATTCTTTCTGTTGAAGAGCGTAGCTCGAAACGTTAAAGACTTTCTGTATTCACGAGCATTAAACTAATACATCCTTTTGTTGTCTACACCACCTGTCCTCATCTGTTGTTGTTTTTTTCGTAAATTCTCCTAGATATATGGTATGTTGGCTGAGTCATTAGAGTGTTGGCTAGAATGTTATATCATGTTTGTTCTGACTATCTGCAATGTCTGAATTCAAATCCCATCAAAGTCAATAGTAACCCAAATTTCCTTCAGTTTTGCAATGCCTTGAAATATCTGGTAAGACACATTGGATAATGTAGTTTTACATGAGGTTGTCACAACTAGAATGCCCCTTGTGGTATCTGACTTCAGGCTAAGCAATAACAACAACAAGGATTAAGCTATGTAAAACAAAAATGTACAGTCGGTTGATGAATGAGGTAAAATGAAGCGCATCAACATTGTCGGTTCCCCTTTCCAACCGTGGCTGTTCCTGTCCCTCAATCTTGTCCCTGCAGCAAGACAACCCTTTCCTATGTTTATACTATAACCTCTCATCACCTGGATTAAAGCCACCTCTCTCAATACTTCAGCCCCGTCAGTTGAGAGGTCTTGTTTTGCAAGTTACGCAGTGACCTCACTGGTGCTGGTGCCGCAGGAAAAGCACTTATTACACTCTGTGGGGTGACTAGTGTCAGGAGGAGCATCAAACTTAGAAACTATGTCAAAGCAGGTATTGGAGTTTGGTGCAGTCCTCCTGGTCAACAGCTTCCATCAAACCATTCAGCCTATGATAAATGATGATGACGGTGATCATGATGATGACGGTGATAATGATGATGACGGTGATCATGATGATGATTGCTCAAATATTCAGGTTAAACAAGGTTTTTAACTCAATTCTACTAGATGTTGAATTGTCTTATTAACAAGATCTCCTTACACACATTTTCCTTTCATCTCTCCCTTCAATTCTTCCTCTTTTAGAGATTTTCCTTTTTTAATTAACACCTTCTGTTTTAATGATAGACTCCAGTATGAACATAAAACATTAATTACCAAGAAACTATGTTTCGTTTAAATTAACTTGGCTTTAAAAAAACTCTGAGTGCATTTTTCATTCCTGTCATCTTTACAAAATGTATTTAGCTTATAATCCCATTCCGTACACTGTTTTACCTTAGTAACATGCAGCAACCTAATTGTTTGTGTGTTAGTAGGATGTTGTTATTGATGTTGTTGTTGTTGTTGTTGCTGTTTATATTTTTCTTCCTCATTTAGTTTCTGAAGAAACTAAAAGTAATAAATAACAGAAGCAAAAAAAAAAAAAAACCCAGCTTAAATAACACTAACAACAACAACAACAACAACAACAGCAGTAACACTATTAACAACACAAGCAAACCAACTTGCATGGATTAATCTTTAAAGATTTCCCTACACCATATATCTGTTGTTCTTTAGAATTTCCAGCAATAATTCTGCTGTAATTTTGTTTACCATTCCTGTTACTGTCCTTAATTACATCTTCATCTGCTTTTGTGTTTACCTACTTCCATTCCTTTACATTACAATCACTAAACAACAAAATACAAACAAAGAAAAAAACTTACAAACTACAATCTCTCACTCCACTTATTGTGTTGTTGTTTTCTGTTTATTATTATTATTATTATTATTATTATTATTATTATTATTATTATTATTATTATTATTATTATTATTATTATTATTATTATTATGTATCTTGGGTTGGTTTTGTTGAAGATTATTTTCCAAGAGTTGTGTTGTGGTGGGAACATTGGAATCTGCTACCAAAGCTCTTCACACATGTCTGAAGGAA
>NC_069006.1:6217312-6221279 GCF_001194135.2 Octopus bimaculoides | reverse complement strand
GGTTCTTCAGAAGTAGGCATTGTATTATAAAGCAGTGCTAAAAACTATTCACCGATTTCTACACGGCAAGTGTCTTTGTTGCTTTGATATCATTATAGCATGGAGATGTGGAACACGTTATTTATACACACACACACACACACACACACGGGTATGTGTGCGTGTGTGCGTGTGTGTGTGTGTGTGTGTGTGTGTGCACATACATATATTTTATTAATATTTGGCAGAAACAACAGAGTGACTCAAGAGCTGAGAGTTTCATGCATTAACACTTAACACATGAAACTCTCACCCCTTGAGTCACTCTGTCGCTTCTGCTCAATATTGATAAAAGAACATATTTATACTCCCAAGTTTTCAGTTGTATTCTTCATGTATATATATTTATATATATACGCGTACACACATACACACAAACACATGCATATATTGATATTTATATATGGTAATATGGTCTGTAATAGAATATCCAATGTAACTCTGTGTTACATGGCTTATTAAATAGCAAAACAGTCGTCATATAATATACTTTGACCAGTAAAATCCGTATCTCCAAATCATACAAAGATTGATTCTTTACTGCATTTAAAACTAACATTACACATATCAAACACGTCTCGCAAATTCATTCAACAATTCCGAACAGATCTTTTAGCCATTTAGCATTTAAACCAGCCATATCAGGCTCAAGTGGAGGCGCAATGGCCCAGTGGTTAGGGCAGCAGACTCGCAGTCATAGAATTGCGGTTTCGATTCCCAGACCAGGCGTTGTGAGTGTTTATTGAGCGAAAACACCTAAAGCTCAACGAGGCTCCGGCAGGGGATGGTGGCGAACCCTGCTGTACTCTTTCACCACAACTTTCTCTCGCTCTTACTTCCTGTTTCTGTTGTGCCTGTAATTCAAAGGGTCAGCCTTGTCACACTGTGTCACGCCAAATATCCCCAAGAACTATGTTAAGGGTACACGTGTCTGTGGAGTGCTCAACCATTTGCATTGTTAATTTCACAAGCAGGCTGTTCCATTGATCGGATCAACTGGAACCCACGATGTTGTAAGCGACGGAGTGCCATCAAATCAAATCAGGCTCAAATATTCTACCTGCTTTATATTCAAACCAGTCAGATTCATCCTCTCATGCCTACCCTACAATATCATTATAAAAGTAAACAATCACATCATCAAAATCTCATAGCTTTGAGATAATGCTGGATTAATTTCAAAGCAACATTAATAAATAAACATTATGTGTGACAGGGTAATCGAAAGGCTAAAGGCTTATACAATGTATATAAGTATCCTTTTAGCATCTAAACCAGTCATATTCACAGTCCAAATATTCCTTGTTTTATGGTCATACCATGTGAGAGACCATGTCTGGCCTCTTGCACAAATCCCATAATCTCGTTCTAAAAATACCAAAGTCACATCATTGAAATCTTGAAGCTACAAGATAATGCAGGATTAATTCAAAACATGTGGACAAATAAGGATTACAGTTGACAGAAAAGTTATCTGAATGCTAAAAGATTACAGTTTTGTCCTCTACCATTCCTCTTTGAGAACCAAATTATTTCTTTACATTTTTTTACAAGACCCAGCCTTCTGTTGATGCTTGGAAGTTTCTTTGAGAGACTAGATTCTGTAATATTTTCAGAATGAATATTGTCCAATTCTATTAGTATACAGCACCAGGCCTAAATGGCTAAATGTGTTCATAGTTTATATGTTAAACTAGCTATAATATGGCTAAAGGCAGTATAGTCGTCTAGTAGACAAATATAACACTAGAAGCTAAATAAATTTTGTTTGAAATAAGGTAAAAATTATCATAATGCTATATCTATTTACTTGTACATCACAACGGGTGATAATTCTATTATAATTTACTATTCATAACAGGTTTCACTTGTAAAGTAGAGTTGGAACTTTTAGGTTTTCCACGAAGTGGATATAAACAAGGTGCAGGCATGGCTGTGTGGTTAAGCAGCTTGCTTCACAACCACAGAGTTCAGGGTTCTGTTCCACTGTGCAGCATCTTGAGCAAGTGTCTTCTATTATTGACTCAGCCTGACCAATGCTGTGTGAGTGGATTTAGCAAGTGGAAACTGTATTGAATCCTTGTTATATATGTCTGTGTGTCTCTACTCAATTATCCTCACCATGGCAATGTTATATTGTTTGTTGAACTGTCTGATATGATAGCTATAAATTATTTAAACAACAACATAAATAGCATCTGTTCAGATGACAGTATGATGTGTTTATGATGTCTAGATATAGTGTTCACATTGTTTATATACTGTACAGTGTGTATACATTGTTTAGATGACACTATACTGTGTGTAAAACATTTAAATATATGTTTGTACTCTGTTTACAGTCTTTATTTTTATGATTTTTCATTCATATTTCAATATTTTTGGTGAGATTGTTGATTAGCTGAAGAAGTGGCTAGAATGATTATTGTCTTTACATTTAAATTTGGTTGTTGCTGTGTTAATCCCTGGTTAAGTAGTTCTGTGGTATACAGGAAGTCATCTGGCTCATAGATATATCTTCCCAATCATTCCATGTCACTGATGAACATGCTGCACAATCCAAAATGCTGTGATGAATTGCATATGACTCAATGTGATAGTCAGGACATTTTTATTTTTAGCTGTTGACTGTGAAAGGGAGGAGTAGTGTCCTTGGCCCTTACAGACCCTCTTAGATCAATGAGGTCGGTTCCATTGATGATCCTTTTTGAGCTATTGTATGTCAACACCTGTGGGAAAGACATGAACAGAAAGGGTGTTCCAGAGAGAATACATTCTGGGGAGGAAGGACTGAGCATGGTGTTAGACACAATAAGGATGGTGAGAGAAGGGGAGATGAGTGAGATGGGTATGTCTGAGTGAAAGCACTAACAAGTCCAGCCAGTTCCATGGAGCTGAGGCCTGTATAGCAGCCCAACATAACCAACAGGGACTTCTCCATTTTGAAGTACAGTTTCTAAATAAAATCAAAGCTTAAAAAGGTATGTGGAAGGGGGCATACTTGTTATACAACTCAGCCATACATTGTATAGACACTGTATATCGATATACACTGGGGGGAGTGTATATGATATACACTGCATACATATATTGTGTTTGTGTGTTATGTATATATATATATATATATATATATATATGATATACACTACATATACATAGTATACATAGTGCATATAGGAAAAATATATTGATTGGACTGGCATAGCTGGAATGGCATTGTGTTATTTCCTTTCACAGAGAATTATTGGAACATATGCAATATTTTAAGAAATAAAAAAAGCAATGTTTCTCTGTTAAAAATTATATAAATAATGTGTTTGAAATAACAAATTTATATACAATTACAGTGATTCTCATTCAACAAATTCGCTACCAACTGTCTTCTTTATTTTCCATGTAACACTGAATATTCTTCTGGTCTGTACATGTATACACACATACAGATACATTCACATGACTATACATATACAAAGATGCATTTATACATGTATTTTTTTTTTCATTTTCATTCGTTTTTATGTCCATGTTCCCATTCTAACCTGCATTTGACAGATGTACTATTGAAGCCTTGTTTTAATGCCAGACGCTCTTCCTATCACTAACCCTTACCTGATTTTCAGCATGTTGACACTAAGCATCACAAATATACAAATATGTATAGAAGAGAGAGAGAGAGATTTCAATGTAATGTAAAGTGCTTCCCAGAAGAACTATTGTGAATATGCATCCAATTGCATTATGAACAGCTACTGCAGATGATGCAAATAACCACAATGGTGAAATGTATGTAGGGAACAAATGGTATGAACTGCAACTTATGTTTATCATACTTTTCCATATACATATATATATATATATATATATATATATATTGATCAAAACAGTTCAATTCAAATTTGTTGGTACTCTTGAAGCTCAAGCATACCAA
>NC_069006.1:6217054-6217302 GCF_001194135.2 Octopus bimaculoides | reverse complement strand
AAAACAGTTCAATTCAAATTTGTTGGTACTCTTGAAGCTCAAGCATACCAATGAATTTGATTCGAACTGTTTTGATCCATACATGTAACTCACAATAAATTGGTTGAGTGCCCTTCTTTCATTTGTCCACTCACTTGTATATATATTATTACACACCCAGGCCTATTCCCCATTTTTCTTTAGGAGGGAGTAGCCACAACAGTACACACACCAAGCATTCATTCATTTCCCATGAATATATGTATGTA
>NC_069006.1:6207482-6217044 GCF_001194135.2 Octopus bimaculoides | reverse complement strand
ATATACAATTAAACCTTGGGAGAGGCATTATGCCGGTAATAAACACACGCACTGGTTCAGTCCTTTATTAATTTATATAGTTTTTTGTTAAATTATTTCATTGCACTCTTGCAATATAATATAAAAATAATGCAATGAAATAATTTAACAAAACACTATATAAATTAATAAAGGACTGAACCAGTGCGTGTGTTTATTACCGGCATAATGCCTCTCCCAAGGTTTAATTGTATTTCTTTCAACACACGTATCCACATCAAGAATCTTGCACATGAAATACACATACGATATATATATATATATACATATATATATATATTCATTCATTCACATATGTATATTCATATACAGAGTTGTAGAGACATACACAAACACATTCTGAAGCTTGTTTTCTTTTTCTCTCTCTCTCTCTCTCTTTCTCTCTCTCTCTCTCTCTCTCTCACTCCCTCTCTTTCTCTCTCTCTCTCTCTCTCTCTCTCTCTCTGAACACTGGACCAATCTTTTCCATATTGACAACTCCACCCCCCACTACTGACTCCCACCACAATTGTAAGCCAAGAAAGTAGATCTCTTTCTTTCCAGAACAGTTTCTATTCTAACTCCGGTTTGTGGTTGTTATTGGAAGTGTCTAGACATCTCACCATACTCGAATTATCTGAATATCTGTGAAAAAATCATGGCTGACTTATAGCTGCTTCCTCCCTCTCTTTATTGCACAGTATTGGTTGCATCAGCCAGCATTTGTCATCTGTACATTTATCCTTGCAGTGGGTGACATCTTTGCAATTATTATGCAATGCATGCAGCAGTTGCAATTGCTTGCATTTACAAATATTTTCTTCAAAATAGTAATTTATAATTGGTTGCCATCATTACGGAAACAGACACAAATGTGTGTGTATATGTGTGTGTCTGTGTATTTCTGGTATTATATACATATATGCATATGTGTTTTTATATATATATATATATGTATATACTAATATGAACCTATTATATATGTAAATACACATACACATGTATATATTTGTATGTATTACCAGACTGGTTGTCTCAGTCTAAAGATAGATTCTGCTCTGGTATTCTAAAATCACAGATGCATTAGAAATGACTCCACCTAAAGACATGCAGATTGAGTCGAAGTATAATATGGCTAATGAGAGAAGGTAGGTGTAGATAATGAAGCTAGATCACAGTTGACAGGGAAAATTATGCAACAGAGCTCAACCGCTTTGGGGTGAGCTGAAGCTGACAATAGAAATCGCTGAAGATGGTATCAAATGTTCAAACCTGCAGTTGTTGACGTTGTTGCTAATTTCTGCCGTGGTTATTAGTCACGGTAATAATTTGAATTAATGCAATAGCAACAGAGAAAAGAAAGTTGTATTGTAAGTTACTTGACATACTCTGTGGTGTTGTGTGAGTTCCAGACAAATTCATGCCCACAACCCTGTTTCAATTCCCAGTTGGGCTGCTTTTAGCTATGCTACTATTACATGGATAAAAAATCAGATTCTGTCTGTGAACTTGAGGTGTTGATCCATTCCAGCAACATATGCATATTTTCTACCTTTTACTTGTTTCAGTCTCGTTAGACTGTGGTCATGCTGGGGCACTGCCTTGAAGAATTTTAGTTGAATGAATTGACCCCCAGTACTTAGTGTCTTTTACCCCTTTTTAATCCTGGCACTTATTCTATCGGTCGCTTTTGCTGAACCACTAAGTTACACGTACATAAACACACCAACATCAGTTGTTAAGCAATGGAAAGGGACAAACACAGGCACACATGTACACAAACACACACACAAGTACACAGTTTCCATCTACCAAACCCACACATAAGGTTTTGGTTGACCTGAGGCTATAGCAGAAGACACTTGCCCAAGGTGCCATGCAGTGGGTCTGAACCTGGAACCATGTGGTTGGGAAGCAAACTCCCTATCACACTCTGATCCATGTGTGATGTATGTCTGTATGAATGTGCATGATGTGAGAGTGTGTGTGAGTGTACACATGCATGTGTGGGAGTGTACACGAGTGTGTGTATGTGTGAGTGTGTGTTTACACATGTTGCTCTAATGATAGCAGCCAATTAAAAAGTATTGTTTCAGAAGAAAGTATACATCATTTGTAAATGAAGTCAATCTCAGCTGCCACATGTGTTGAATGCTACAACTTCCCATGTTTGTTACCTCATTAAATGTGCTCCTTCATGCATACAGAAGTAACAATATAAAGGGAGTGGCCTTCAGCCCAGTCCAAAAAGCAAGTCTGGTTATTAAATATGATATATTCACTTTTTCACCTGAATTACTTTTTTATGTCGAGTCAATATATATTCATTATTTACCTTAAACATATGTAGTGCCCTCTGGTTGTGGCTGTTATTGTAATGGAGATAACCATCTCCTCACAATACAAGATCATCATCATCATCCTTTAACGTCCGTTTTCCATGCTGGTATGGGTTGGACGGTTCGACTGGGGTCTGGGAAGCCAGGAGGCTACATCAGGCCCCAATATAAGATTAAAAATTTGAATTTGAAATTAAGGAATTAAGCCTTAATAAAATGGAATTGTTGAACTTTTGAGCTGCTAAGTTAGATATTGTTGAGAGTTTGTGTTAATTAATGGTGGAAGTAGTTGTTACATAAATAGAATATCTAGTTTACATTTAGAATACAGTTGTAGAGACATTGAGAAATAAAGCATTTAACACTGCACCTGGGAGTGAAAACAGCTATAAATAAAAGTTTGCAGCATTTTGTCTGTCTTTACATTTTTAGTTCAAATTCTGCCAAGGTCAGCTTTGCCTGTCATATCTTTGGGGTCGATAAAATAAGTACTGGTTGACCACTGGGGCTGATGTAATCAACTCTTAACCCTCCCCTGAAATTTCTAGCCTTGTGCCAAAATTTGAAAACCATATATTGGCTATAAGGTCAAGATCATATCACATAAGAACACTGCAACACAAAAAAAGACTAGGCCCCTGTGCCATGCATCCCCTACAAAGGTCAAGATCACATAAGAACACTGTGACACAATTTCTTCATTGCAAATGGTCCTGCTCTTTTCAATATTATCCCAAAAGAAATTAAAGTAGAAAAAGACCCCACAACTTTCAAACGGTACCTGGACAAATTCCTCCAGGAATTACCAGATAAACCACCTACACCTGGATATATCTCAACCAACAACAACAACTCTCTGCTTGAGTAGTCCATGATGAACTGAAATAATTAACTAAAAAACTTCTCTATGTGGTGCTATTGAGTCAGTCATGGCCTGGACTGATAATGGCCAAAACCTATCTAAGTTACTGAAGATGTGTGGTTGAAATCTCATGAATAGCCATCAAGCCCACTCCCTTTTTTTTCTTATTTCATCCAAAGGGCTTTTATTCCAATATATTACAGGCTCTTATTTGTAGTTGTGGTCCCTATTTAGCTCATTGACATGTGTTGCTTATATAGATATACTAACAAGAGTACACAATACTTTCCCAGTTGTTTATCAGAGAACTGTGCCTCACAATTGGTGCAATTTCAGACCAGCTTCTGGTGCTCTTAATTTTATTATATTATTTTGGTGTTTTGATTTGATGTTACTAGACACATTCTATTCTCCATACAGCTGAAACTCCTCTCTGCAGTAACCGCTGAAGTTTGTAACCATATTTGGAAATATTTATTGATGGAGGGTAGGTGGGTAGTGAGGGGGAGTAGGAAATTTCTTGTTTCACTAGTTTTGACATCACTGGAATATGGTGGCTTCTCTGAAAACATTGAATGTCATTTAAACCATTCGGGGGGTTTTATCTCTTTTTATTCTTCATACAATAATGAATGCAGTCGTCTGTAAGTTTGACTGCTTCAAAATTTAGCTCTCCTGCTCTATAATCTTCTTTACCTTACATAGATTCCAACACACACACACACACACACACACACATGTGTTTGTATATATGTGTAAATATGTGTGTATGGGGAGTGTATTTGGGTGTTCCTATTATGAGCTTGAATTTCAGCAATAACACTGATATTATTTATTATTCCTCTTTGTGCTGTTGTTATGATGTTAGGAGATAAACCTTTGTGAAATGAAGACAATTGTTTATTTTAGGCGAACTCAGATCAGCTGATGCGTATTTCCACTAAGGCAACAAAGACTACTTTACTTAAGTATTTTGTCTCAATACCCTCTTCCAACCATTTTCCTCCCACCCGTCATCACTTCAAGTGTTTGCAACAGAACCTCCCAGCAGTGAATCAATTCATTCACAGCCCAGATTAAATTCAAACGATGTTATTAGTGCCATGTTTAATGCTTATTTGCAGCAACTATCTTTATCTTTTACTTGTTTCAGTCACTGGACTGTGGGGTGGGGTGTAAGCCTGGTGCCTATTCTATTGGTCTCTTTGCCAAACCATTAAGTTCTGGGAATGTAAATAAACCAACATTGGTTGTCAGGCAGTGATGAAGGGTGGAACATCTTAGCTGGTAGGAACAGATTCATATCAAACAAGTGAGGACCAACTAGACTGCTATCCAGGTAACCTCATCCGTAAATGTAGGGATACCACAATGAACATCGCATCTCAATGTCTGAGTTCTGTGGTAGCATGAGGAACCACATAGCAGACACTCCTCCACCCATTACATCCCTGGAGACCACCGTTCATATCCTGGTTAACAATGTCCAACACTTTTAGCTATGTTATTATTACATGGACAAAATCAGATTCTATCTGTGAACTTGAGGTGTTCATCCTTTCCAGCAATATAACACTGGTTAACAATGTCCAACTCCCTATCTATAAAACACCTGTAGAGCATCTCAAAATATAACAGGGTGGCGAGAGATTAACACACACACACACACACACACACACACACACACACACACACACATGTATACGTCAGGCTAAGCAAGCTTCTCAACCGCACAGCCATGCCTGCACCCATACCCACACCCATCAACTCTCTTCTAATTAATAGATAGTTTCTAGCAGAAAAGTGATTAATGCATTCTTAGTTAATTATTTCTCTATGAGTTCTTGAAATTTTGAAATGTTGTTGAATTACTGCAAAACATCCAACAGGTTCAAAGCTTCAATTCAGAATTTAACTTTAGAGCCTTCTCTGTCTGTATTATTCTGAAGAATCTACAGACCTCAATGTGAATGTGTATGGCCTAGTGGTTAGGGTGTTGGGTGTTTGAGTACATTATCATAGGTTCAGTTTCTTGACTGGGCAGTGCATTGTATTCTTGAGCAAGGCACACCATGTCACATTGCTTCAGACTGAAAATGAGTACCAGTTATATGCTAGTGCAACACACACCCCCCCCCTCTCTCTCTTTCTCTCTCTCTCTCTCTCTCCTTCCAACTGGATCAAGGATGAGATGGCTGTTCAGGATGATACAGGCACCTAAAACATTATGTGAAAGTGTGGTACAAGCCAGTAGGTTGAGGTAGTATGTACCTCATTCAGCAAGTGAGGGATGACTTAGCTACTGATATTTCTATATTCCTTATTAGTGATGATTAAGTGGCTGACATCCAGAGATTCGCTTTGTGTTTGTTTGTAGTCAATTCATTGGCACATCAAACCTACCAACTCCTGCAAAAATCTATTTATGGGGTTCTTAAACAATGAATCTTATTTCTGTTAATAATGTTTCTAACATAGGCACAACACCAAATATGGAATTAGTCAGAATAGAAAAATTGTAAACCTCTGAAACATTCTAATCTTATTAAACAATAACAAAATCAAATCAACGAAAATATCCTTAACTAAAGTAAAAGAATGAACCAAATTTGGAGCATGAAATGATTGATTATATTGACTCCCAATATAGAACTGGTACTTTATTTTATTGGCCCTGGATAGCCCGAAAGGAAAAGTTGACTTCAGCAAGATTTGAACTCAGATTGGAAAGATCTGGAAGAAATACCATGAGGCATTTTGTCCAACACTCTGTCAATCCTCACCACCTCCTGACCCCCAATATGAAACTGGTACTTTATTTTATTGACCCCGGATAGCCAAAAGGAAAAGTTGATTTCAGCAAGATTTGAACTCAGATTGGAAAGACCTGGAAGAAATACCACAAGGCATTTTGTCCAACTCTCTGTCAACCCTCACTACCTCTTTTATTAATTCTATTACTATAATATGCAATTAGTCTAATATATAATCACTCTAATATATTATTAATAGTGACAGAAGCCTTATAATACCAAAAGGTAATATCTATTTTCCATTACAAGTGGAGCTTGTGTGAGAACACAGGATACTGTGTTGACAAAATCACTTTGTATGGACTTGCAATGCATATATAATTAATATGATATATATATATAATTAATCTAATATACATATTATTTCTATTATTATTGACTGAAGAGTAGTGGATTAGCAGAATGGTTTGCCATATTCTAATTCTTTACATTCTGATTTCAAATTCAGTTGAGGTCAACTTTGCCTTTCATCCTTTCAGGGTTGATAAAAATAAGTACCAGTTGATCACTAGGGTTGATGTATTTGACTTACACCTTTTTCTGAGCATACTGGTCTTGTGCCAAAATTTGAGACTAAGGTTATCAACTAAACCACTTTCCCCTAATAATGCTGGTCCTCTACCTAAATTAGAAAGCATATTACTCAAGACTGCAATTCTCAAACACTAATGATGTTTTTGGTGATGAGAGGACCCGTCAAGCCAAGTGCACCCATGCTGGTGGCACATAAAGAACATCTTTTGAATGTTGGGCCTCATGAAGGCTAAGTGGTTGAGCTCCTTTCAAGCGTTGGGCCTCATGAAGACAAAATGACTGAGTTCCTTTTGAGTATTAGGCCTCGTGTAGGCAAAGTGGCCGAGTACCTTTCAAGTGTTGGGCTTCATGGAGGCAATGACCAAGGCCTTTGGCATTATGTCATGCTTGAGAAGAAGACCCATTAACCTGAGCAAAATCACAGTCATGGTAGATATCAGTGTCATGCAAATTGGCACCCATGCCAGTGGCATGTAAACACACCCCAGTGTCACACAAATGGCACCCATGCTGGTGGCACATAAAAGTACCCATTATACTCTCAGAGTGGTTGGCATTAGGAAGAGCATCCAGCAATAGAAAACCATTCCAATTCAGACTGGAGTCTGGTACAGCCTTCCAGCATACCAGCCCAGTCAAACCATCCAACCCATGCCAGCATGGACAACAGACGTTAAATGATGATGATGATAACAGGTGTTGTGTTGCTATTTTCCCCAAATTCTGATTTGTGTTCCTATTCAGTTAGTTTTCTTCCAATGATACAAGACTCAGAGTTGAATTACTATGAGCAATTAATTATTTAACATAATATAACACCAATTCTTTGACTATTTTGAGCCAATGGTCATTTTAGTTTTAATTTATTAAAAATATTTTCTTAACAGATATATGTAGAGAAAATTCTAGCTTAGATTCTATGCAGTAGCTTGTGAAATAATCTGATTTTAATTTGATAAAAGTTTACAATGACTGAGAAAACAGAAGTAGTTTAGGAGATTAATGATTCATGACTGAGCTAATTTAAACAGTGTTGAGCATCTATGTCTTCATTGAAATCAAATTAGATTATTATTGTTGTTATCATCATCCTTGTTATTATTATTATTATTATTTGTTTTCGACTAATCTTTGTTTCTTTAGAGATTTGTCAATGAAAGGAAAAATAGGTAATAAAAAAACTCACCAAAGCCAAAAAAAAAAAAATTGGGGAAAAACTGATTAGATTCTCAGAAGGGAGCAATTAACCAATGCACTTCTAAGTGTGATAATTAACCACGTTAATGCTGAGGTGAGATGTTGGTTTCTGAAATTAGTTGTTCACTAAAAAAACCATTACATTTCTCACTATTAAAATGTATTTGTTTTGTTTTTTGTTTGCTTGCCTTCTTTTTTGTGTCCAACTATTATTGTTTGTAGTTGATAGTTCTTTTTCTTGAGATATTGTGAAGCTGATCAGCCACACTCATTACTAATAGCCTTTAGTATCCGGCTCTGTTTCTCCATTGTTATCTACTTGATAGATTAACTGTTTAGCATTCAGATTTTCTTGTCAAATGTAATGCTTATTCATTCACTGAACTGAATTAATCTTGCATTATCATGTAGCTTTCAGATTTTGATGATGTGATTGTTAATTTTTAGAATGAGATTGTAGGGTGGGTGTGAGAAGTTGGATCTGGCCAGTTTGAACATAGACTAGGTGAAATATTTGGGTCTGATATGGCCAGTTTAAAGGCTAAAAAGCAAAGCAAAATAAGTAGAAGCATGGTTAAGAAGTTTAATTCCCAAGTTTAATTCAGGTTCAATCCCACTGCACAGCTCATTGAATGTTTTTTATGCAATGTGTTGTGTGAAGAATAGACCCAGTGTTTACTCTGCATGTCATAAAAAAGTGACTAAAAGAGATTGAGGTAGGACTTGCTCTCTGACCACATAAAACCCTCACCAGCAATGACTACCCAAGCAGACCCATGGGTTGGACAGTTGTCACCTGAAGGGTGAAAAGGTGTCATTCACCAAGAGTGGTAAGGAATGATCAGCAAATGGTGAATGCAGCACATGCTGCCATACTACTACTACTACTACTACAGTAGTAAGAAACTCTCAAGAGAACTGAACAGCAGCAGGTCTTCAGAAAAGAAACCTTATCTCTCAGGCAAGTGTTTTGGCCCTTAACTTCTTACACTGTAAGGGGGCCAGGCCACACCCAGGTCATGGCTCCAGGGTACCCTTCTGCTGATACTGTTAAGTCTCTTGGATAGCAGAGACTTGTACATGAGAGGTATCATTTAGTTGGAACTTCTCTCTGTTGACTCGGCTTTGTTGATAAATTTGGAAAATGGAAACTGAAAGAAGCATTTCTACTCTGTGTGTGTATGTGTGTGTGTGTGTGTGTGCATGCATGTATGTCTGTCTGTATATCCTTGTCTTGACATCATGCAATAGTTGTTAACAGATGTTGTCGACAGCAGCAACAACATCAACAACATAAAACAGAAATAAATCCTTGAAGAATCCATCATGTTCGACTCTTATAAATCTATGTTCATTACAGTCGGATTAGTTGGGAAAGATAAACAGGTGGGCAGTTTACTACTGGTCAGTTTGTTACAGACTTTCTCTCTCAATAAACACACAAAATATCAAAATAAACCCAAAATGGACTTACGGATTATTACGCTTTCAATTTTTTTTCTTTTTTTTTTTTTTTGATATTTTTTCTTGTATCTACTAAAGATGTAATTGGAAACTTAGACCAGTATTTTTTTAATGTTTTTAGGTTGTTTGATGTTTGTTTTGGTCATCAGTTTTTGTTAGGCTGTGTGTGTGTGTGTGTGTGTGTTATTTTTCTGGAAAGTTAAAAGAGAATTAATCTGAAAATAGCTTTACAGCCATATAACACATCAACAAGCAGTTTCATGATCACTACCTATGACTGTCTGCATGTGTGTGTGTGTGTGTGTGTGTGTGTGTGTGTGTGTGTGTGTGTGTGT
>NC_069006.1:6204095-6207220 GCF_001194135.2 Octopus bimaculoides | reverse complement strand
TATATATATATGTATATCCAAGTGTATGTGTGTGTGTGATATTTTTCTATTAAAACTGAGGTTTTTGATATTCATATCATTTAGCTGTTGTTTACGACATGTTAAGTAATAGGTTAAAATTATTTCAGCAGAAACTGATAGTCTCAGGAAATTATTACCATGGGGGAAAACCTGTGTGTTTGTACATGTGTGTGTGTGTGTGTGTGTGTGTGTGTGTGTATGTGTGTGTGTGTGTGTGTGTGTGTGTGTATTTGCTACAGCTAACTTTGCTTACCTTTGGTCTTAAAAGAGATTGAGGATTCTCCTGTAATGTTTATTAAGGCAGCCAGCAGGCAAACTCATTGGGGAAGCAGACGAAATGCCTTTCAGCATTTTATGTTCTTAATTCACCCCCCACCCCACCCCGATGTCATCTTTGTATTTCAACCTTTCGGGATCAATAAAATAAAGTATCATTTGAGTACTGGGGGTTGATGTAACTGAGTTACCCCTTCCTCTCACAATTGCTGGCTTTGAGTTTATAGAAGAAAGAATGATTATTATTATTGTTGTTGTTGTTGTTGTTTTGTCAGTATTGGATCCCTAGCTATCAGAGCATTTCACAACTTTAAGTATCCAGCAACTTTCCCTAAAGTCCCTGCTGTCCAAGCTTTTTATAGAGTCAGCAAACTCATCTCAAATACTCAACGTCCTCCAACCATTCAAACTTCTCACAACTGTTCCTAAGATTCCTATTGCACACACACACACACACACACACACACACACATACACATATTATGGGTTGCATCCAAAAAGGAGTTACTTGTCTGATAAAGATAAAAGAGAAATAGACCCTTCCTGGGTCATAAGGGTTCATAAAGTCAGTTTCCCAGTTTCTGTGGCATATATATTCACCAGTCCATCACAGGGTTATTACTCATTTTGCTAGCTTAGCAGACTATAGTAACATGAAATAAAGTGTTTTGCTCAAGAATACAACACATTGCATGGTCCAGGAATTGAAACCACAATCTTACTTACAATCATGAGCCCAACACCTTAACCACTGAGCCATGTGCCTCCATGGGCCACTTGACTAATTTTTATTCAATTACTTACAAACATGCTTCAACTGTTGTCGCTTCTCTCTGTCTTTTCTATTGCTTCTATAACAATCTCTTATTGCTTTATTGCCCACAAGGGACTAAACACAGAGGGGACAAACAAGGACAGACAAAGGGATTAAGTCGATTACATCGACCCCAGTGCATAACTGGTACTTAATTTATCGACCCCCGAAACGATGAAAGGCAAAGTCAACCTCGGCAGAATTTGAACTAAGGATGTAACGGCAGACGAAATACCGCTAAGCATTTCGCCTGGCGTGCTAACGGTTCTGCCAGCTCACCGCCAATTCTATAACAATCTCTGTTCCTCACTGTTGGCTGGTCTTGTAACCCCACCCCTGAGCTACTTGTGACCCACTCATCTCTCCATCTCTCATCTCTCTTGCTGCATTCAATCCCTTCCCAGCTCTACACTAACTATTATTAAGGACTAACAGTCCTTTCTCCCTACATCATCCCCCTGGAACTCTCTCTCTCTCTTTCTCTCTTTGCTCATGTCTTTCCTGCAAGTGTTGACCCACAACAGTTTAACAGAAAATTCCCAACCTCAAACATACCACCAGCCACAAAGAGCCTACAAAGGACTTGAGCAATTGCCCCTTCCTCCAGACTAAAAAATGTAAAACAAAGCAAAACGAAAAACCTGTTTCTTTAAAGTTTATATTTGAGGTCCTCATATTTTTGCTGTCTTTCATTCTGTGCCTACCCACTCTTGTATCAAACAGGCAAACATCAACTAAATAGCACTCACTTTCCTTTTTACTAAGTACGATTATTATTATTATTATTACTATTATTATTATTATTATTATTATTATTATTGCGTGTGTATGTGTGTGTGTGTGTTTTAATCATTAAAGTGCTATGCAATCAACAAGATGAGACGTACCTTTAGAATTTTATAGCTTTTCAATTCCCATGTGTATAATTAAGCCATACTTTGACTTATTTTTACTTCACAATATCTGTAGAAAGATATAATATTTATGCTGACTTTCATGTTTTTAGAGTTATTATTTTTATTATTATTTTCATTTTCATTATTATTTTGAAAAGTTGGTAATTCTACTTTTGATATCCGTGTTGATCAAAGTTTATTTTTCGTAGATTATTAATTTTCATACCTGTAGATGTCTGTTGACTTCAGAACATACGGAAATCAAATATCACCATCATCATCATCATCATCATCAATATACATACATACATATATATTTTCATATTTATATTTATGAGGGAAGAGTCAGTGGAGCATCAGGTCTTGTGCCTTTAGTAGAAAGGATTATTATTATTATTATTATTGTTATTATTAAGGTGGTGTGCTGGCAGAATCATTAGCACACCGGGCTTTACATTCTGGGTTCAAATGCGGCAGAGGTCAACTTGCCCAACAATTTCAGGCCTTGTGCCTAGAGTCGAAAAAATTATTATTATTATTATTAGTAGTAGTAGTAGTAGTAGTAGTAAGGTGGGAAGCTGACAGAACTGTTTGCACACTGGACGAAATGCTTAGCGGTATTTCATTCATTGCTGCATTCTGAGTTCAAATTCCGCCAAGGTCATCTTTGCCTTTCATCCTTTTGGGGTCAATAAATTAAGTACCAGTTGTGTACTAGGGTTGATCTAACCTATTGGCCCCCTTCCCCTAAATTTCAGGCCTTGTGCCTAGAGTAGAAAGGATTATTATTATTATTATTATCATTATTATCATTATTATCCTCTTCTTTCAATTTTGTTTCCATTTCTTGCTGAGTGTCTTCCTGACACCTAGGGATATATCCTTATCATTATTATTATTGTTATTCTTCTTCTTATTATTATTATTATTATTATTAAGATTGCGAGTAGACAGAACTGTTAGCATGCCAAGCAAAATGTTTGTGGGATTTTGTTTGTCCTTGCATTCTAAGTTCAAATTCTTTTCTGGTCAGCTTTACCTTTCATCCTTTCAGGGTCTATAAAATAAATACCAGTCATGCACCGGGGTCAATGTAATTGATCAGCCCCCCCCCACAC
>NC_069006.1:6201716-6203990 GCF_001194135.2 Octopus bimaculoides | reverse complement strand
CACACACACACACACACCACCACCACCACCACCACCACCACCACTCAAAAACTTTTGGCTTTGTGTCAAAATGTTATTATCTGTCCTCAAGTGAGTTTTTTGAAAGGTGAATGAAAGTTGTGAAAATGGCAAGAGTGGATGGCACCTCTCTCAGTGTAGACCTGTGAGTCGGAGAGAAGGAATTAGAGAGGACACTTGCTCTTGGTGTTCAGGGAAATTTCGGACAGTGGGGTTCCTTGATTATCCTTAGAGGTCATCCTGTATCAAGAGAGTTACATCTCTGTCGTCCTCTTCCCCACCCACCTTCTTTTTTTAACCTTTGTATACTGTGTATGTGTCCCTTTTCATTGTAGATCATGTATACTTACATTTAAAAAAATTTCTTTTCATCATTTCGTTATATCTAAACCCCAACACTTTATGTCTGTCTTTGTATTGTCCCCTCATCCTTCGCCCTGGTGGCAAATAAATGAAATCATTATTATTATTATTATTATTATTATTGAAGGTAGCAAGCTGGCAGAATCATTAGCACGCTGGGTGAAATGCTTAACGGTATTTCATCTGGGTTCAAATTCTGCAGAGGTCAGCTTTGCCTTTCATCCTGACAGGATGAATAAATTAAATACCAGTTGAACACTGGGATCAATATAATCGACTCATCCCCACCTCCCTCAAGCTGCCCTTGTGTCAAAAATTTGAAATAATAATTATCATTATTATCATTATGGACATCGCACAGTATCCAATATCGTGAGGTTGTTGATTGAAGATATTGTGTCTACTGGGGATTTGTACTGTTTGTCAAGTCACAACAAGGCCCTCAGACAGACAGTACTTTATGCAATATTCCTGCAGTTCTAAATAATGCCAATTTTTGCAATACATCTAGATTGTAGGGTATTTCTAAAGTTTCCAGATGTTTCTTTAGGTTGGTTGGTTGGTATTGAACCCAATGCTCCAATGACAATAGGGATAAACTTTATGTTCGACTCTCATAGCTGCTATATCTTAGCAATCTCAATTTTCAGGTCTCCATATTTATCAACCTTTTCTCTTTATTATTTTAGCAGATGGTGCAAAATGTTTAGCAGTGTTTCATCCATCCTGACATTCTGAGTTCAAATTCTGCCAAGGTCCACTTTGCCTTTTATCCTTTCAGGGTCGATAAAGTACCAGTGAAACTTTGGGATTGATGCAATAAACTAGTCCCCTTCCCCAAAATTTCAGGCCTTGTGCCAATAGTAGAAAGTATCATTATTATTATTATTATTATTATTATTATTATTATTATTATCATTATTATTATTCAGTAAGATAAAAAGTGTCAAGCTAGCTGAATTGTTGGGGCTTCGTAAAAAAATGCTTTTGCTGTTTTTGTATTAGACCATGATGTTCTGAGTTCAAAACCTGCTGAGATTGACTTTGCTTTTCATCCTTTGGGGTGAGGGTTGCAGTCGATAAAATAAAGTGCCAGTCGAGTACTTACCCCTCCCCTTGAAACTACTGGTCTTGTATCTAAGTCAGAAACAATTATTATTACTGCACTTGTGTCCGTGACATGTGTAAGGATTTTCGAGCGAGATTGTTGCCAGTGCCCCTGGACTGGCTCTTGTGCGGGTGGCACATAAAGTACACCATTTTGAGCATGGCCATTGCCAGTACCGCCTGACTGGCCTTCATGCCGGTGGCATGTAAAAGCACCCACTACACTCTCAGAGTGGTTGGCGTTAGGAAGGGCATCCAGCTGTAGAAACTCTGCCAAATCAGATTGGAGCCTGGTGCAGCCATCTGGTTTCACCAGTCCTCAGTCAAATCGTCCAACCCATGCTAGCATGGAAAGCGGACGTTAAACGATGATGATGATGATGATGATGATGATTATTAAGATCTGATACCCTCATTACAGAAATAGCTAGCTCGCTTTTATCATTGATGATGATGATGATGATGATGATGATGATGATGATAGTTCTCCAATGAGAAAATATCATCATATATGTTTCATCCCTAGATCAAAACTGCCATAACAACCAAACGATCTTTGCCTCTTCCTTTACCCATCTCCTCCTCACTTCCCACCTCTCTCTCTCTCTCTCTCTCTCTCTCTCACACACACACACACACACACACATCTACCATTGTCTCTTAAATCTAATCAAAATGACTAACAGGAAATTTGAGCTCTGGTGGTGGAACTAGCTTCAATATAGACGAACTTTGTTTTAGCAACATGTGTGTGTGTGTGTGTATTTATATATACATACATATATA
>NC_069006.1:6197140-6201695 GCF_001194135.2 Octopus bimaculoides | reverse complement strand
ATATATATATGTAGACATATATATATGTAGACATATATATATGTGTATGTACACATGTGTATATATATGTGTGTGTGCAATACATATATATATGTATATATATACACATAAATATATATATATATATATATGTAAAACATCCACATTTAAGTGGGGATATTACCTCTCAGTGTATGTATACGTGTGTGTGTGTGTGTGTGTGTGTGTGTGTGTGTGTGTGAATTTTGTTTCTTGAGCCAATAAATAGAAAATAATAAAGAAGGAAAGAGGAAAGCTAATAAATATAATAAGACAATAAGAAAAAGAAGAAAAAAACATGGTCTTTGCCCTTAAAAGACAGATCAGACAGATATTGTCTGTTGTCAGTGTAAAACTTCCAGAAATTGTAAAAGAAGTTTTAATAAATTCAACCAAGAGGATGAAATCAACTTAACATGCCTGGAATAGAAAAGGGGGGAAAAAATGATAGAAGTGAGATATGATTAGATTTAGTATTTTCAATGATTTAGTTTATTGTCTTTTCTTTTGGTATTCTTGTCAGTTTAATTTGCAATTTGGAGATTTTTTACCAAGTTTAATATCCTTTCAGTCCCTGAAGCATTATGATAGAAAATGTCCACCTTTTTTAATATTTGGTTATGCTGTGACAACAAGCTAGAAATTCAGTATGTGTGAGCCGAGTCCCAAAGAAATATATTTCAAGATAAACAAATAAATGAGAGAAAAAAATATAGATTTGATTTGATTTTTATGTGTCAAATCACTGTCCAAAACATACAATACAAATGCATTTTTTTAAAAGAATATTAATGCATTTAAAAAAAATTTTTTTTTTTGCTTTTTAATAGCTTTTTAAACTTTGTTTTGTTTTGTGTCTGTTGCTTTGCCATTTATGGTAGTGAAATAAAATATGATTAAAGTTAATTTGATGCAGAACGGCCAAGATTAGAAAGTTAATCCTAAAAAATGTTTGAATATCCCAAATATTGGCCTGCAGTGCTCTAATTTATCTTGATTTATGAACCAGTGTGTGTCATTCCTTCAACTATAAAACATTCATATGTCAACACTTTCCATAAATATTTCCATAACCGTCACACCTTTTCTGGAGAATTTTAAAGATTTGCAGCTTTCCCAAGGGCTACTGAAATGAAAAAAGAAAAACATTCATTCTTGCAAAATTAAACTAATCAACATTAGGATTTTTTTTGTTTTTTTTTCGTTTATCCTCGTTTTCCTGTCCATTTCTCCATGTTTGCCTCTGGGTTGGACTGAGTTTTATTGTGGTGGATTTTCTCCAGCTGGACGCCCTTCCTGTCACCAACCCTCACCTGTTTCCAGGCAAGGCAATATTTCCACCCCCTCCATGGCCAGACATTATTTTCATGGAAGGTAGGGAGGGTGGGACACCCCTTGTTTACAACTGTCACATGATGTGTAGGCAAGAAGACACTAATAAACACTCATACACACACACACATATGTTGTTTTTAAACAGGAGTCTTGTTGACAGTGACTTCAAAGTTTCAGTCAGTTAAGCCATTGTCGAACTGGCCAAAACTTCAAAGTCACTATCGATACTATTCTTACTTAAGAATAATAAATTTGTACACCACAAAGTATGGACTAACCGAATTCTTTTTGTTATAACTGAACATAAAAACAAACATTAATACACACACAAATATATATATATATATATTATATACACATACACACATACAATGGGCTTCTTTTAGTTTCTGTCTACCAAGTCTGTTCACAAGGCTTTAGATAGTCTGGGCCTGTAGCAGAAGACATTTGTCCAAGGTGCTACATAGAGTGACTGAACCCAGAACTATATGCGATCAGGATACAGACTTCTCACCACTAAACAAAAGACAATTTTTAGAGGAGTTAGCTCTCTGTAACAGAAGTCTTTATTTCTCTAAAATTTGTCCCCCGCCCCACCAACCTCAATCTGTTCTACAAAATGTGTTATCTTTCTGTTTTGTATCTTTTCAATGAAGATGCAACCATTTTTCTAATCAAGCTTGTCTCCTGCATCTCTCCCCTCCAATTGTTGTTTTCTTTATTAACTAATCAGAGAAACATGTGACTTAACTACTGTTGTTTCTATGTTGGATGTTATTTCTATGTATGTTCCACACGTACACACACACTTAAAAACTATCTTATATGCATATTTACATGTATACACACACATAGCACATGTAGATACTGGCAAATATACTTATATACATATACACATATATACATTCATATGCTAACATATATATAATATACGCGAACGCACACATACATACATACAAGCACACACATATATGTACATACACACAAACACATACACTCACTCACACATGCTTACATACAGACATACACATATATTACTATTTGAAATGTTTTGTTGAATATTTTGATTTGATGAAATACGGTTCTTATGAAAATTGATTCCATTTCAACTTGGCTCTATCTAGACTTGCTATATTCTTCTCATTTCACCCAACTCACTCACCATTGCCGCTATCACCACCACCACCACCACCACCATCACCACCACCACCACCATCACCACCACCACCACTGCCACCACCACCAGTTCTTTATCTAAGCATGCTACATCTCCTTCATATTGTTGTCAACACATTATTATTCTTCCTCACCTCACCCACTTGACTCTTACCAATTCTTCTTGAAAATGGCTTATGAAATGCTTTGGGCACCATCATATATCTGCTTCATTTCACCTCTTCCTCCAACGACTATCAACTCCGTGCAACACCAAAACCTTTATTTTATTCACCTCTAACTATTGTCTTCAGCATGGCACCCTAGGGAATCTTCAATGTTGTTCATTTTATTATTATATTTTTTTTTTGTAAACCATTTAATTTTCCACTTTTCCTGCTGGCAATGGATTTGCAACTTATGTCATCACTTGTATACACCGATGCATATATATTAATATATAATATATAATATACACTATATATATATATACTATATAGATCTCTATATGATTCGAAGAATTAGAATGTCTTAACTTGACAAAATGAAAGTTGCTGAGCAAACAAATTATGTGTTTATGTTCATGCACCTCTATGTTGTGTTCTCACAGAACATTGTTAACAAACATTCCTTCACTCTTTCTTTTTTTTTTAAAGGAAAAGTTGCACGGACTTGTAAGTATCATTTAGAATTTATACTTCTTTGAAATTCACTGCAAACCTTCAGCAACGGTGTGCCCCTCTGATGGCGTCTGTGCTACAGAAACAGCTCTGAGACATTCCAAAAGAATGTCGAGGGTTCTGTAGTGTGCGCGTTTCTTAACAGCAATTTTCAACCCTCACAACTGGTTGTTTGGTCAACATTCTCCACAGTGATATTAATATCACTTTTAAGAAACTTAATCTCACATTTCTTTTACATTTCTTTACCTTCCCTTTAAAGTATATGTAGCTTTTATTATTATTATTATTATTATTTTTATTATTATTATTATTATTTTTATTATTATTATTATTATTATTATCATCATCATCATTATTATTATTATTATCATTATTATTTGTAGTCATCATAGGCCCAGTAGTAATAGCTATTTCATTTATAAAGTACCTTCACTGCATCTGATATGTATGAATTAATTGAATGACAAGGGAACAGGAATTGTGCAATCAACTTAATTAGCTTACAGCTGTTTCTGCCATAAGAAGCAGTGCACTCAGACCTGAGTGCTTATACAGCATCCTATAGCTTCTCCAGAGCCTTTAAAATGAAGTGTATGTTTATTTTAGAAAGCATTTAAATAAATATATATACATACATACATATATATATCTACATATATATACATACATATATATATATATAAAAAAAAAATATATATATATATATATATATATATATAAAGAAGCAAGCAAGACTTGGCAGTTTGTTCAAAAATTTCTTACCTATGGCATCCATACAAGTGTTCCAGTGAAGATTGCAAAGATGAATTGCAAAAGCCCAGCCCAATGTAATTCGTTGCATCTTCACGTCATCAGAACTGACTTCAGAATCTTTGTCTGAATATAAAGGAACAGCTGGAGTGTTGAATACTGGTAATATACTGGGCATCTCAACTCACACCATACAAATATAAGGCAACAAGCTGGTGGAATCGTCACATGGATAGACAAAATGCTTGCCAGCATTATGTTTGTTTTTACATTCTGAGTTCAAATCCCACCAGAGTCAGTAAAACAAGTACCAGTTGAGCACTGGAGGTCGCTGTAACTGACTTAACTCCACGCCCAAAATTGCTGGCCTTGTGCCAAAATTTGAAAGCAATATTTGTATGTGCATATATATACATACACATATATATATACATATATATGTGTGTATGCATGAATGTATGAATAAATGTATATGCATTTATGTCTATATGAATATATATATGTGCATGTATGTATATATATATATATATATATATATATATATATATATATATATACACACACACACACGTATACAAATATATACTTATGTATGTGTATATTTATATATATAT
>NC_069006.1:6196069-6197130 GCF_001194135.2 Octopus bimaculoides | reverse complement strand
ATTTATATATATATATATATATATGTATACACACACACACATATATGCATGTGCTTATATCTATATATGTATGTATATATACATGTGTGTGTGTGTGTGTGTGTGTGTGTGTGTGTGTGTAATCAGGATTATAGTTTTCCATTTGTCAAGCCAATGATTTCCTCTATCTCCCTGTCTATCCATCTATGCATCTATCTGTCATGTAGTTGTAAACATCAAAGAAATAACACTGAATTCCTCTCCATTGTCACAAACATTAATCAACATACATTTTCAAATTCTAATCCATTTCCCTTTCATCCTCTTCTTCTTCATCCTCTTTAGAAATTCCATATTTAAAATTCTAAACACGATCCATTACATCTAAGATAATGTGACCACACTCAAAAATCTGCCCTTGTTTTATGTCTCATATTGATTTTTATTTTGAATTCTCATTCATCAACTTATATCTGAGACAGTTCAATATTATACACCATTTCTGAAAGGAACAATGGAAAGGAAAATACCACAAAAAGAATATTTACTCGGCATTTGAATGGCTTTCAAATTTATCTTTCGCTATTCTGTGAAAATTCTTGCATTCTTGTGTAAGATGACAAATACAACCCAAAATGGGAACCATTACCAGCTAGATATAACAACCAAGCTCCTTTTAAAATTACGCTCTACTACTGAATGTTAAAAAAAATATACATAGATGGCACTTTAGATATTCTTAAATAAATTATCTGGTAAAAGGCTAGTTGTCTATGGACATAATGTCTTAGCTAAACAACAACTTGTCTGATATATGATGTCTTTCAACAGTTATATATACATATATATATATAATGCAAGAGAGTTAGGGGTTGAGGATTCAACCCACTAAGGGATAATAATAGGATAAAATCTTTTACAAGAATTTTATCAAGTAGCTAGCGTGAAAAAGCTCATAAGGGAAAAAAAATCCATCATTATTCTCTATAATGTATTTATTTATATTTATATAAGGGCATTAGTATAGAAGAATGCCTCATGTGAGGTATTCTTCTATACTAATGCCCTTATATAAATATATA
>NC_069006.1:6194560-6195350 GCF_001194135.2 Octopus bimaculoides | reverse complement strand
ATATATATATATATATATATATATACTAATATATACTAATATATATTTATATATATATACTAATATAATATATATATATATGAAGTGAAGTCAAAAATTATTCACTCTCTCACCATAGCATATCTTTATTATTGTCGCACTGCCTTCTGCGCGTGTGTGCTTATAATTGGTACTATTGTGGCCACGTGATCGAAGTTGGAGCCTGATTGCGCTGTTTTTCTTACTGGCTTTAAAGTGTGAGCCTGGTCATTCCACTAGCAATGTGCACCAAAGAAGACCAAAGAGCTGTGACGCAAGAGCTGGTAATGATGAACCTGTTCCCCATCACCATCTCCCAAGTGGTGGAGGTTGACGGGTGTCCAACTCCCTCTTCGTGCATCACTCTTGTCTGGCCACTTTTTAAACTTCTCAATCCACTCGTACACAATTCTGCGTGGGAGTGCACTGTCCCCATATTGTGCTAAAAGCCTCTGGTGAATTTCAGCACTTTGACACGCCTTCTAACCAGAGAAATTTGATCACTGTTCTTTGTTCTTCTTTGGTGCACATTGCTAGTGGAGCAGTCAGGCTTACACTGTAAAGCCAGAAAGAAAAATGGCATGATCAGGCTCAAACGTCAATTACAAGACCACAACAGTACCAACTATAAGCACGCATGTGCAGAAGGCAGGGTGATAATAATAAAGATATGTTATGGTGAAAATGCAGATACTTTTTGACTTCCCCTTGTGTATGTATGTATATGTATATATATATATATATATATATATATATATATATATATATATAT
>NC_069006.1:6183178-6194160 GCF_001194135.2 Octopus bimaculoides | reverse complement strand
TCAATTTAATACCAGGGAACAAGCACATTAAAAGAATCAGGGAGATTCAGAAAAAATATCTGAGATCTCAAAGGATTATTGCATATGTATATATAAAAATATATATAAAGGAGGCCACTAGGTGGACTGCTAATGTGCTAGAAGAAGATAACATGTCATGTGTCTACTAAGACGAAATAATTCTCAAAGGGAATTTAGCGAAGCAACAAAAAATCTTTAATTCCATTTGAGAATTATTCGATCTTAGTAGACACATGACATGTTATCTTCTTCTAGCACTTTACCAGTCCACCTAGTGGTCTCCTTTATATATATTTTTATATATTCTTATATATACACATACAATAATCCTTGAGATCTCAGATATTTTTTCTGAATCTCCCTGATTCTTTTAATGTGCTTGTTACCTGGTATTAAATCAATATTAATTAATATCCAATTTTTTACCCAATTGTTTAATTTATATATATATATATATATATTTATTTATATATATATATATTTGTGTGTGTGTATATATATATGTATGGGAAGGCATGTGGTCTAGTGCTTAAGGTTTTGAATTCATGACTGCTAGATGAGTGCAATTCATGGAATGGATGGTGTGTTGTGCTTTTGAGCAAAACACTTCATTTCAGGTTGCACCAGTCCACTCAGCTGTAAAAGGGTCACCCTATGACAGAATAGCCTTCCAATCGGGAAGAATGTTGGCCTGCTCGCATAGCCAGTGGAGTGGCATCATTCAAAAGTTATAAAATGATGCAAAGTGCACTGTGACCAGTGATGTATAACAACATCTGATAGTCTCATTGATTCTATGATACTGTAATATATTCTTTTGTTTTGTTTATGTTTACTTGTTTCAGTCATTTGACTGTGGCCATGCTGAAGCACTGCCTTAAAGGGTATTTTTAGTTAAAGAAATCAACCCTAGATCAAATTCTTTCAAAGTGTAGTACTTATTATATCAGTCTCTTTTGCCAAACTGCTAAGTTAGGGGTGACATAATCACACCAGCATTAGTTGTCAAGTGATGGTGGTGCGGACAAACATAGACACACATACACACACACATAAATATATACATATATCTAACAGGCTTCTTTCAGTTTCCGTCTAACAAATTCACTCACAAGGCTTTGGTCAGCCCAAGGCTATAGTAGAAGACACTTTCCCAAGGTGCCATGCAGTGGGTCTGAACCCAGAACCATGTGGTTGCCAAGCAAGCTTCTTACCATACAGCCATATATATGTATGTATACATCATCATCATCATCATCACCATCATTTAACATCTGCTTTCCATGCTGGTATGGGTTGACTGGTTTGGCTGAGGACTAGCAAACCAGGAGGAGGCTGCACCCGGCTTCAATCTGATCTGGCAAGGTTTCTCTACCTGGATGCCTTCCTAATGCCAACCACTCCGAGAATGTAGTGGGAGCTTTTTACATACCATAGGCATGGGAGCCAGTCAGTGGAGCACTGGCATTGACCACACTCAAATGGTACATTTTACATGCCACCAGCACGGGTGCCAGACAAGCAGCACTGTCATCGGCCTTGTGTGTGTGGGGGTGGGGGTGAACCTATGTAGTAATAAATATTCAGACATGGCAAATTGAATTATTTCTCTATAGATTGACAAAAATATTAAACAACCTTAATCCCCTTTCAACCTTTATTTGGTTCCCCTTTAGACATGGCCTGGGACAGTGCTGGCCAAAACTTACCTAAGTGTATGTATATATATATATATATATATATATATACACATATACATATATATATATATATATATATATATATATATATATATATATATATATCATCAGTAAATCATAAATCTGAAGAAACTCCATAAAGCTAAGTGCTTTATGGACATGAAACCCAGGATAAGCCCATAGACCAGCCATAACTATCTTTATCTAGATCCTAATCCACCAAGGGAAGGTATGTCGGAAGAAAGTAATTCAACAATGCGGGTTGATGAACCGTAAGACGTGTGGCCAGAACCTTCTGGAAAATAACCATAGCGAGGGACATTCCACAGTTGAGTTAGAACAGTCACAAACAGTGAAAGAAGACATGCACCCAACACCAGAGCTGAAGACACCTCCGAAAGGGGGTGGCGCTGCCACGCCAAAACGGTAGAGGAGTAGGGGCCGAAACCGGACGTGGTTCCTCCTGATGATGTCTTGAGCTAGCTGGATCCTATAAAGGAGCTGTTGTGGTAGCAGACCACGAAACATGGTTGAAATTCCTTCCTGTATATATATATAAATATATATATACACTCATACATGTATATATGTATATATATACACACATACTTACATATATATACACTATATATATCACTGTATATAGTGACTTAATTGGTGAAATACAGTATAGTGTCAGGATATTATTGTTACCAAGAAACAAAGTGTACCACTACCACCACCGTCACCACCATCAACGTCATCATCATCATCATCACTATCGTCATCATTCCAATCTCATCATGGTTGTTACTCTCAGATCTCATCCTCCTCCTCCTAAGGATACTCTCTGTCCATTGAAATGAAGGTATTTGATGAGTCATTGTTTCAGTAGAGTTTTGATTTACTGAGTGACATCATGTCACACCCACTGCTGGTGTCCCCCACCTCACATCCCAGAGGCATGTCTATTGAAATCCCCCATCTGACAAAGTCTGTGCCCTTGTAAAAATAGTGACGGTTGTAATAATAATAATTATTATTATTACTATTATTATCATTGTGTGAGAGAGCAGTGCATGGCATCAAAGTGACACTGGGGTACAAATATACAACGCCCAGTATACCCATCATGACTACCCGTCTGATAAGGGTACACCAGGCACATATATCACAACCATATGTGTGCGACATGGTGATCTCATGTCAAGATAAACAGTGCATGACCTTGCAGGTGGGGCCCACTTAGAAAAAGTCCCTGAATAAGGTTTGTTTAATGATGTTGAATGAAACACCCATGTTTCCAGGGGTGAATTGTTCAAACCCCAAGGAATTCCTCTCAACACATGGCTATGATGCTTCCCTATTACTTCTGCCCATGAGGGCAGCTTCACCTTTCATCCCTTGGGGTTGATAAAATAAAGTACCCCTTCCCATCAAAATTGCTGACCTTGTGCCAAAATTAATATCATTATTGTAATTATTATTATTATCATCATCATTATCATCATTATTATTATTGAGGTGGTGAGCTGGTCGACTCGTTAACACACCAGGCAAAATGTTGAGTGGCAGTCCAGCTTTCTTTTACTTTCTGAGTTCAAATTTCGCTGAGGTCAGCTTTTCCTTTCATCTTTATGGGGTTGGTAAAATAAGTACCAGTTATGTACTGGGGTTGATGCAATCGGTTTACCTCCTCCTCGAAATTTCTGGAAGTGTTCCAAAATTTGAAACCATTATTATTCTTATTATTATTATTATTATTATTAAGGCATGAAGCTGGCTGAATCATTATCATCTCAGACTAAATGTTTTGAGGCTTTTCATCTGTCTTTACTTTCTGAGTTGAAATTCTGCCAAAGTTGGCTTTGCCTACCAACTTTTCAGGCTCAGCAAAATAAGTACCAGTTGAATGCTGGGGGGTCAGTGTAATTGCAAGCCCTATGCCAAAACTTGAAATAATTATTATGACAGTGAGTTGGGAGTATTGTTAGAGAACTGGGATAAAATGCTTAACAGCGCATCTCTTCTAGTTTTTCACATTCTGAGTCCAAATTCTGCGGGGGTCAAATTTACCTTCATTCTTTCAGGGCCGGTAAAGTAAATATCAGTTAAGAACTGGGGGTTGATGAAATCGACTCATCCCTTTCCCCAAAATTCCAGGCATTGAGCCTATACTAGAAAGAATCATTATTATTGTTGTTATTATTATTATTATTATTATTATTATTATTATTATTATTATTATTAGAAAGTACAAATAAGGCAGTGAGCTGGCAGAATCATTAGCATGCTGGGTAAAATGCTTAGCAGTGTTTTGTCTGCTGCTACATCATACTCAGTTCAATTTCTGCTGAGGTCGACTTTGCCTTTCATCCTTTTGGGGTCGATAAATCAAGTACCAGTTGAGTACTGGGGTCAGTGTGATTGACTGTCCCCTTCCCAACAAAATCCAGGCCTTGTACCTCTAGTAGAAAGGATTATTAGAAAATACAATAACCCACTGGTACCTGTTTTATTAAGCCTCTGTAACAAACCAGAAACTGAAGCTTTGTCTATGATATCTTTATTATCATTGTAAAACCATATCAAACATTATAAGCACAAGTTTGATGCAGAAAAGAAATCAGATCCATGTCTATAATGCCTAGTAACTTAGCAATTAATAAATTCATAATTAGTATAATTAAGCTATTAGTGGTGCAGGTAGAAACTACTGTTGTATGGTGACGAATCCTTTCATTTACATTACTAATGTCATTAGAAAACACATTAATTCCACAACATCACATTACCCTTGTTTATAAATCAAAACTTTGATGCTTCTCTAAGACATAATTGTTAATATCACTGTTAGAAATGGAACCCTAATTCATTCCGCATTCTTGTTTTATCAACTTGTCTAATGTTCAAACTCATTACTGTACGATGCTAAAAGTCTAATTGTCATGCAATATCCAAAATTATGCATTATATTTATATCTAACCTCATGGATATCTGATATCACAGAATTCTGGCAATATTACATTTCAACTTTATTGTAATGACATATTACTAAGATACCAGCACATAACTATGTACAATCATTGCTTTTTGATATTTCTTGATTCCTGCCATGTAACATCAAGTCTATCTCCATGTAACATTAGCCTGTATCCATGTAACATTAGTCTGTATTCTTGTAATATTATTAAAATATTCCTGTGTGATGTATTCATATAATCAATGCATGAAGTCATTATGCCATCATTAAATAGGATTTCACTCTCGTTTATATCATTGTGGTTCTCTAGTATTATCACTTCATGGCTATGCATTAACATCTCTGTATTCTGTTGTATTATTAGCTGTACTACAATATTTCTGTTGGTTACATTGAATCGAGAATATATTTGCATAAATTATGCAAATATATTCAATACCAATTATACAAATATGTTTCTATTTTTACAATTTACTCTGAGAATATCTGGTATTTATATGGGTTTTATTTACAAAACTTCCCACGCATGGCATTGGAGACAGTTTAAAGGTAATATGGTTATTGATATGTTTAAACTACCAAAGGTCAATATTTGCAGGTAAAAACCATCAAGGTGAGTAATAGATGAATTTTGTTCTGCAAAGAAGGGATTGGACAAGGTGCTGGATGCAGGGTCTAGATGTCTAATTCAACAGGATAGAGAGGAGAAGGTGAAGTGGATGACTAGCTCCCCACTACATCCACAACTATTACTTTGTCCTTGGTACTCATTAAATTGATGGCCTTTATTGCATCAGTGGCCCCCATTAAGTCTATGGCCCTTCCTAAGTCTTATGGCCTTCACTACATCAATAGCCCTAACTGAGTCCATGACCCTCACTATATCCGAATCCTCTCACTAAATCCCTAGCCCTTACTATATAACAAGGGCCAAATCCCTTATCAGCTGTTGCACTCAGAACCAGCAGAGTGCAGAATGTTACCAACAAACATCTCTAGTGACTTTCTCCAGCTAACCCAGAGGAAGATGATCACTACATGCTGACCACTGTCTGGGGTACTTAGGATTGCCTGTCATTGAAGACATTATCAAGGAACAGAACCATGGGAAGTTGAAACATGATGGGGGAGTGGGCTCCTTTCAAAACTGTGATTAAGACCCTGATTGGAGAAGGTAATCATGCATTTGGTGATGCACACAAATCAGGACATTTGTACTGGAAGGAAATACATGGTGCATTTGTCATAGCGTGTGATGCAAGTCAAAGGAGGAAAAGAAAATGTTAGGCGTGAAGTAAAGAGGTTTAAAACTGTAGCATTATGGAGGGAGGGAGGGAGAGAGAGAGAGAGAGAGATAAAGGTTCTAAGTTTGATATCAGTGACATGAAATTGTATGTGGGAGGGGGGGGTGGAAGGTGAGAGACATGATAAAGATGATCAGAGAAAACATCAATGAAAACCCAACACAGATCAAAATCCATAAGATAGGTTAATAATCCAATGAAACCATAATACTTTTGTAATGTCATCTCAGAAATATTTACACAAATATTTTTTGGTTTTTTGCTCCTTTTTAATAGCTTTATACCTTTCTAACATCTCTTATTCAATCATGAAATGACAAAAGCATTTAAACTGTTGCTTTTTTTTTTTGGTTTGTTTTTATTAACATAGAGTGAAGCGAAGTTAGAAGAGTCAGTGTTTTGAACCATTTTATGCACCTGGAATTAGCTGGGTTCAAATCATTATTTTTATATGAATTGTTCTCACCTTCCTCTTCTCATAGTCTGTGACTGAAGTGATTCTGACCAATTCTTTATGAAACCCTGGAGACTCGTATTATTATAAAAGCCACCTTATCTCAACATCCTGTTCAATATCATCTGCCCCTCCATACATCTTTTCAGCCTCCTGTTCTCCAGAAGGTCATGGGGAGAGAGTCATCAAGTTCTTCTTTCATAGAATCCTATTAGAAGCAACTGTCATTTCACTTTCCAACTGGGTTCCCAAATGCAAACAGCTGAGGCTATGGAGATTATCCGACCATTTCATTCTTAGTCTACCTTGAAGTCACCTTCAGGTTGGCTTGTCTTGGATGCTGAAAACCAAGCATTGTAATTCTGTTCTGTCACAGAAACAGAAATTAATCAAGGCAGCGAGCTGGCAGAATCGTTAGCACGCCGGGCGAAATGCTTATTGGTATTTCGTCTGTTTTTACATTCTGAGTTCAAATTCCACCGAAGTCGACTTTGCCTTTCATCCTTTCGGGGTTGATTAAATAAGTACCAGTTACGCACTGGTGTCGGTATAATCGATTTATTCCGTTTGTCTGTCCTTGTTTGTCCCCTCTGCGTTTAGCCCCTTGTGGGCAATAAAGAAATAATAAACAGAAATTAATGATAGAAGAAAGGATTAAAGTATTCTCCCTCACATCACAGAGCCCATTTCTTTCTTTTGAAATGAAGGTAAATAAAATTACAACGATTCTTGTGAAATCATGGTTTACAAGATTGCTTGATTAATGCAGTTCTGTTTGGTTTGTGCCATACAGGAACTTAACAAGGTCGTATCAATCTTCACCAGAATAAAGACCAAATAAAGGAAACTAATAATTACACTTTCTGTTTCATAATGTTGTAACGCATTTTAACCAATACATTGTTCCAAACACATCACAATTTCTCTATTAATCTACATATCTCTTCTCCATTCCAACTATAATAATTGTTTCCTTTTGATTTTTCTTAAATGTCTCTCCATCTACACTCCAATTATCACTTTTCTTTTCTGCCTAAAATCTAATTTATCTGGAAACCAATTTTTCAAAGTCATTAACGGATGAATGAAAATAGTTGAAAGGTTTTCTTCTGGCTAGAATCCAAATTTCACAAGACATTTGTAATAAAGCAAGCTGTTAAGTCATTAACAATTTCATCTGTGTGATCTACTCATATTGTTGCTGTTGGCAACAGATGGAACAACTCTGTTCTCTCTCTCTCTCTCTGTTGGCATTCAACAATCTTGTTTTCACTGATAAACATCTTCATCTATCACAATAGTTAATCCATCAATAGAGATATCTCACTTAATTCATTTAGTTTGCTTTTTAACGTCACCAACTAAAAGATCTATAGAAAGCATGGAAGGAATGGAAAGCTTGGATAGAACATACTGCTTGTTCAGTGTTTCCGAGTTCAAATCATATCAGAGCATGCCAATTAGAGAATGCAACACATAACAACAATTAATTATATATGTTAAGAGGGCAGCAAACTGGCAGAATCATTAGCATACCAGGACAGACAATATTCTCAGTGGCATTTTGTCTGTCTTCACATTCTGAGTTCAGATTCTGCCTGGTTCAATAAAATAAGCACCACTTGACCTCTAGGATCAATATAATTTACTTATCCCCTCTCCAGAAAATGCTGGCCTTGCGTAAAAATTTGAACGCATTATTATTATTAAGGTGGTAAGCTGGCAGAATCGTTAGCACGTCCTGTAAAATGCTTAGCTGCATTTCATCTGTCTTTATGTTCTGAGTTCAAATTCCGCTGATGTCGACTTTGCCTTTCATCTTTTCAGAATCAATAAAATAAACACCAGTTGAAAACTGGTGTCGATGCAATTGACTCATCGTCTCCCCCAAAATTGCTGGCCTTGCTATTTATGCTAAGTAAGTCATAGACATAGGCACAGGTGTAGCTCTGTGGTAAGAAGTTTACTTCCCTACTACAGCGTTCTCTGTCCAGTCGCACTGCCTGGCACCTTGGGCTAGTGTCTTCTACTATTGCCTTGGGATGACCAAAGCCTTGTGAGTGGATTTGGTAGATAGAAACTGAAAGGAGCCCATCATATATGTGTATCTGTCTGTCTGTGTTTGTCCACCCACCACTGCTTGACCAGTGGTGTTGATGTATTTATGTCACTGTTACTTAGTGGTTCAGCAAAAGAGACCAATAAAATAAGTATCAGGCTTAAAAAATAATAAGTACTGGGGCCAATTCATTGGACAAAACTTCCTCAAGACACTGCCCCAGCATGGCCAAAGTCTGATGACTGAAATACAGAAAAGTTAAAGACTTCCCTTTCGAGCTGCTTCTGTTGCATGATTTGAATTTTATTCAGACTAAGCAGCGTCACTTCAAATCAGTGTATGGTTTATACACTGGCTCCATGTACTTCAGATTGACCAATTCAACCTTGTTTTGGAAGTGACCAGCATACATGGCATTGACAAACTGAAAAATATGGGAAAATGCATGTCTGTCACTTTCACAGTCACTCCCAGGGCAATTTTGTTTCACCTGGCTCTGAAATATAGTGTCTTTTAACACTATATGCCTATAAAGGGATTTTCCCCAGTGATAAACTGCATCCTCTACCTTTCCAACGATTCACATATGTTAAGTATGCCATATATATATATATATATATATATATATATATATATATATATATATATACATGTATGTATGTCTTCCCATCATCCTAGAGGCCTTCCAAGTGGCCTTCTCCAAACTCTTAGATTCCACTCAGCAACTGCACAGGTCTACTTGTCATCTGTGAACCTTGTGACATGTCCAGACCAGCAGAAGACAATCTAGTTCAGCTATTTGGGTCAAGGGGAAAAAGAACGGTACAATCAAGACAGAATTGAAAACACATTGTAATTAGTGGTGTATAACAGCATCTGATGGTCTGGTTGAAACTGTGATGTATGTATGTATATATATATATATATATGTATATATATAATTCTTTTCTATTTGTACTTTTCACCCAAAGTATAGACCTCTACTGACTTGACTGGGGTGTGTTAAATTTAATGCAGGTCATTAGGATGTGTTGTTTACTTCCCAGTGTTTGTAAAGTAATCAGCTGGAATAAGATAGCAATCATACAATGCTAGGGTGAACAATTTTTCATTTACAACATAAACAAACAAACAAAGGTTTGAATTAGAATTCTTATAAAAGTGACATTATGCAAATTTTGTTTTTGTGTTGTGTAGTCACCATCACCATAACCATCATCATCATCACTGCTCTCACCACCACCTTCATCATCACTACTGTTGTCATCATTATCATTATTACTATCATCAACATCATCATCATCATCATCACCATCATCATCATCATGTCCATTTTCCAAGTCAACTTATGACAATCCAATCCAGTTCTTGTCTTCTAATTCTGTTGCTGCCTTTCCTAGATCTGTCAGAAGACTACATCTCACATTTTCACGTGGCTTTTATGGTTGGGTGCCTTTCCTTTCACTGACCCCTTTATACAATGTACTGAATACATTTTACCCTGGCACCAGTACTAGAGAAGGTATTATGTCGTCAGCACAACTAACGAGCTCCCTGTTTGATCAGCCACCACTGTACAGAGAGGGTTCATTACATCAATGCTAAAGAGGTGATAGTAAAAGTGGTAACCGTTAACACAGAGAGAGGGTGATAATAGTTAGCAGTAGCTAGCAGGGTTACAGCAGCAAGTAGTAATAAGGGGTAGATTTGATGTCAGCTTTCATTATACAGGTATCATGATGGAAATGAGAAGGCTGGGATAGAGTGATAGGGGATGTTTGTAAAAGGTAGGAGGGAAGGATGTTGATAATGAATGAAAAAAGGAAGGACTGAATATGGACAGATTGAGGAAAATGTTACTGAAGGAAAAACGAGTGCAGTCAGGATGTATACCTGGTAGAAATAAATGTACTGCAATTTAATGTTTGATTCAACTAAAATGTCTGATAGTAAGAAGAGAAAGGAACCATTTTGCCCTCAGGTTTAGTTTTGTTTGAAGAGAAAGCAAGAACAGATTGCTCTGGCTGAGTTTATTGAGGACAGACAGAGAAACTACTTTGATATCTCCTTATATATCCAGTGTCTAGCTGAAGGGTACCGCTCTCTGCTCTGGGGTACAACTCTCTGCTGTGGGGTACTGATTTTTGCTGGGTCTAATAAACCTGTGAAAAATAATGAATGATCAAAAATTTCATCTGGTTGCCCAAGGGCTGCTCTCTCTCTTTCTCTCTCTCTCTTTCTCTCTCTCTCTCTCTCTCTCTATATATATATATATACACACACACACACACAGATATGTGTACATATATGTGTGTATTTAGTGTATTTATATCCCTGGATTTAATCAACAACATCAGGGCCCACTCGGTCTATTTTCTCTCAGCTTTTTGGATTCCATAACTCTTTGATACCATTCCTGGACATCTCTTTTTATCCTCCCCACCTCTCTCTCAAAAGCTTATATCTTTATTCAAACCATTT
>NC_069006.1:6181865-6182931 GCF_001194135.2 Octopus bimaculoides | reverse complement strand
TATGTATGTATGTAAAGTTATGAGTAGCAAACTTAAGAACACTTAGTATAACTGCTTCCAGAGTTAAATTATATTTTGCATTATTTATGATAACCTTATCAACCCATTGTCATTTTAAGTTTCAAAATGCTCTACTTTAAGGCAGAACATCAATTATCAGATATTGTAAAGTGATGTGGCGTGTGCGCGCACACACACACACACACACACACACACACACACACAGGATTAGAAATTTTAATTATTAATAGTAATTAGATCATTCTATGCCTGACTGTACACTTGTGTGAGTGTGTGTGAGTGTGCACTGTTATTTACAAGCATGACTATATAGTAAGAAGTTTGCTTCCCAATCACATGGTCCTAGGTTCAATCCTATTATGTGGAAACTTGGGCTAGTGTCTTCTGTTATGGTCTCTGGTCGACCAAAGCTTTGTAAGTGGATTTGGCAGATGGAAACTGTAAGAAGCCTGCCATATATTTATGTGTGTGTGTCTTTATGTCTGTGTTTGTTCCCCCCAACCCACCTTTTAACAAACAGTGGTGGTTTGTTAATATCTTTGTAACCTAGCAGTTCAGCAAAAGATACCAATGGAATAAGCCCAGGCTTAAAAAATAAGTCCTGGGATCAATTCATTGCACTAAAAATTCTTCAAAGTGGTGCACCAGCATGGCCTCAAGACAAAAGATAAAATCCAAACAGAAACCAACTACAAATTTATATCTCTTCATAATCTTGAAGCTGTTACAATTCAATGTTCTTTCTGTCCCTTGGTAGGAATGTCAGAATGGAGTAAATTGACAAACAGACTGACTGAGGCAAGGAAGGAGACTTGCTCACAGTAGTAAGAGGTACAATGGAAGGGTTAGGGGAAGGTTTTTAACTTGGGGGTTTGATGTCATAACCTCATAATGGCTGTGCATTGAGCGAACATATATGCCAGCTCCTGTCAAACCGTCCGACCCATGACAGCATGGAGAACGATATTTGAGGAGGAGGAAGAGGAGGATTGTGTGTGTGTGTGTGTGTGTGTGTGTGTGTGTGTGTGTGTGTGTGTGTGTGTGT
>NC_069006.1:6178701-6181397 GCF_001194135.2 Octopus bimaculoides | reverse complement strand
TATATATATATATATATATATATATATATATTTGTGTGTTTCTGTCTGTCCCCTCACCATCGCTTGACAACCGATGGTGGTGTTTCTACGTTCCCATAACTTTGCAGTTCAGCAAAAGGGACCAATAGAAAAAGGACCAGGCTTACAAAAAATAAGTCGAGGGTTCAATTTCTTCAACTAAAAAGGCAGTGCTCAAGCATGGCCACAGTCAATGTGACTAAAACAAGTAAAAGAATATATATATATATATATACACACATATATACACACACACATACATACATTCTCATGTGTGTGTGTGTGTGTTTCATCTGTGATGAATAGCATTTGATTTTGTAACCTTTCGTAATAAAAATCACCTCTAAAGAGTATCTTGTCAAGTGCTTTGCTGATTAATGACAAATATAATGAACAAGAGTCTACATTTTTTTTTTTATGGTCCTCTTTAATCTCTGAAGACATTTATTCGTTATTGATAACACTGGTTTGGATAACATAAAGACTTGAGTGAGCTCCTGCACCAACCTAATTATTGATTATTTATTTCATCGGAATAAGATGTCAGATTTATTGTGTGAAGAGAAACGAGATCGTGTGAAGTCAGTTTCTTTCTGCCGAGGTCAATTCACTGAGTGGATACAACACTAAACTAGCAATTACCAGGATTGCAGTTCAAATTGGCTGCATGCAATATTTTGTTGTTTAATTGGGGCTGCAACATGTTTAATTTGATACCCTCGAGTTTGTCAAATTGTTGGCCATAAGCACTGGATCTAACGATGATGTTATCAATGTCGCACGGACATTCGAAGGAGATTTCTCTTTCACATCTCTGTATTTCCATGAAACTGAACCTAAACACCATTTTGTAATGTGCCTTGTTTAGGCTCCACAAAGCATTTACCTTTCATGTAGCACATTAGGGATTTAATTGAAATAATGATACCAACAGCAGCAGCAGGTATGGTTGTGTGTTTAAGGTGTTTGGCATGTAACCACATAGTTCTGGGTTCAATCCCTAGGTATGATGTCATAGACAAGTGTCTTATGCCATAGACTTTGTCTATAATTACCAGTGCTGGATGAACCATTAAGCAAAGTAAGCACATGATGTTTAGGGTGTTGAGGGGAGTGAGGGCACCACAGAAATGGTAAATGCCTAGCAGTACAGAAGAAACCATTTGCTAAAATAATATTCAAAGTGGTTTATTTGATTGGAAATCGAATTATCAGATGTGTTATGCAAGATCAATTTTGAAGATTTGATCAGAGAATTTGCAATTAAAAATAGTAGAAAACTTTTTAAATATAAAGTTGAAGTATACAAAAATAAATATTATTTTCTAACTTACTGTTTTGTTTCATTTAAAAAAATAAATATTTATTTTATGGCTTATTATTGCTTATATTTTGAATTGCATATATATATATATATATATATATGGATGCATTAACTTCTTTTAAGTGTTTAGGGGCCCCTAGGGGTCTTAATGTGGCCCTGATAATTATTGTGCATATGTCACGGCAAGGAGAATATATACTCACTCACACACACACACACACACACACACGCACATCTATATTAAACTTTGCCTTTCATCCTTTCGAGATTGATATAAAAAAATGGTACCACAGCAGGATTGTTAAAGCTGTAAGAACAAAAGACCAGCTGCCTTTTGGTTGTTCTGGCACATTGCATTTTGTGTTCAACTCCCACCATGGCCTACTTGGGTGCTAGAATTCATCCATCAGTTGGTTTGATTCCAACATCTGGTAACTTGGGTGTCTTTAAGCAGAATTTCTTCTGTTGGAAGCATTTCGGCCAAGTCTCTGATCTGAGGATAACTTCATCCCTCCCACCAATCTTAGAAGTTCTGCAAAGGATCAAGGGTATTGCTTTACCCCTTAACTAATACATCCACACCTGCACTTACAAGAACACAGGGCCACAACTAAATATTGTTTTGTCAGTTACTCTAATGCAGTGGTCCTCAACTAGGACCCACATGATCCTTGGAGCCCCATATAAGATTTTGTTCTTAAAGTTTTTCTCCAATAAACTCGTTAGACTTCTACAATACACAAAGCAACTTTCTTTTTATACAAATCTTAATAATATTTAATTATAAAAATATAATAGGATTCTTTTTAAGCATTGAATAGCTATGGGGACCCACCCAAGGAAAATAGATATCAAAGGGGTCCATAGGTAAAACAAAATGGTTGAGAACCCCTGCTCTAATGATTTCTAACTCTGAAAGAGAACAATACAAGTACTTATTTCAGGCATTCTAGAAGGAACAAGAGTAATATTAACTCCTGCAATATTTGTTCTAAGAATGTAAGAAAGCCTAGCCAAATGTGACTAGGGGTCACCCACTGACAAGTACCAGAACCACCACCAAAATATCTATTAAATTTTGGTGGGATGTCTTTCCCATTCTTATTAATGAGATTCCAAAATAGATTTTTCATCCACGTAATTCTTCTTGTCTGACAAATTTTGGAAACTGTTTTCATTTTATTAAACAAGGTGGGCATGGCAGTGTGGTAAGAAGTTTGCCTTTTAGCCACATGGGGTTCAGTCCCATTACATGGCATCTTGGGCAAGTATCATCTGCTATAACCTCAGGTTGGGCAAAGTCTTGTGAGTGAATTTGGCAGATGGAAACTGAACGAAATCTGTCTCATATATA
>NC_069006.1:6169232-6178389 GCF_001194135.2 Octopus bimaculoides | reverse complement strand
TTTAACATCCACCTTACATGCTGGCATGGGTGGGACAAATATATTTTAATATATATGTGTATATATATGTATATATATATATATATATATATGAATGAATGTGTGTCTGTGTTTGCCTCACACTACTTCTTGACAACTGGGGTTGGTGTGTTTTCATCCCTATCAATTTGGGAAAAGAGACTGATAGAATAAGTACCAAGGTTACAAAAAAAAATGTACTGGTTCCAACTCATTTGACTAAAAATTCTTCAAGACAGTGCCCCAGCTTGGCCGTAGTTTAATGACAAACAAATAAAATATAAGCATAAAAAAGGCAGTTTGTCTGTCCCCTCCCTACACCTTTCGGTCATTGCCTCCCCTCTTTCTCTCTCTCTCTCCAAAGAGAAACACTGGCCAAGTCCAACTGTCCACTATTACTGATGTTCCTCTACCCCTGATATAGACACGAGGCCATAAATGCGAGGAGAAGCTGTAGTTGATTCCACCCTAACAATATCAATAATAACAATAATGATAATAATGGTTTCAAATTTTGGTACACACTCAGCAATTTCAGGGCTGGGGTAAGTCGACTCCATCGATCCCAGTGCTCAAATGATCCTTATTTTATCAACCCCCACCCCCAAATAATGAAAGGCAAAGTTGACCTTGGCAGATTTTGAACCGAGAAGTCAAACTTGGACAAAATGCCATGAAGCATTTGCCCAGTGTGCTACCGATTCTGGCAGCTCAAGGCCTTCTTAATAATAATAATAATAATAATAATAATAATAATAATAATAATAATAATAACAATAACAATAATAATAATAATAAACATATAGACAGAAAGAGAATGAGAAGGAAGGAAAGAGAAGGCAGAAAGAAAGAAATAGAAATGAAATTGTGTGAAAATGTTTTGAGTTTGTTGTAAAGTTTGGCCAATTTCCAGTAATGTCTGTTTGCTGATTTTTAAACTGTAATAGATGGAGTTTGAGATATTGAAAGGAATTTATATATAGCAATTTTGGTTAATAAAATCTATTTGAAAACATTGAGTTAAATTAGAAATAAAAAATATTTCACGGGGAATAAAATATTTCAATGTAATTTTTACATTTTACTGGATATTATTTTATTGTATTTGATTTTGCTGCTCTTAAATATCTTTTTTATTTTATCATAAAAAAAGCATTGTTTCCTTTCTTTAAAGTTCAAACAAAACAAAATATGTGTGTGTGTGTGTGTGTATGTATATATATATATGTGTGTGTGCATGTGTATTTGTTTTTCTGACACAAGACCCATCTAACCCATACCTGTCTCGATCTTTCAACTTTTGCAGTCTAAAATTCCCTCCTCATTGTTCACCCTTTGGACATAATAAATAAAACAATGTTTATAGGAATGGTGAACTCAAAGCAAATAAAGCTATTGAAATAACCAGGTGTAAATATTGGGTTAAAACCCCTTTTGGAAAGAAAGTCAAAGGCTGGCTTTGGGGAAGTTTCTAAGGATGTCAAAAACAAGGTTTATTCTTTTAGAGTTGTAATCATCCAGTGACTGATTTGATCAGGGTATTCGGGCAAAGACATGTGGCTTAGTGCCTTGGCTATTCAGCTCACAATCATAAAGCCATGAGTTCGATTCCTGGTGGCATATCGTGTCCTTAAGCAAGACACTTTATTTCACATTGCTCCAGTCCATTCAGCTGGCAAAAATGAGTTGTACCTGTAATTCAATGGGGCCAGCCTTGTCACATTCTGTGTCGTGCTGAATTACCCTGGGAACAACATTAAGGGTACGTGTGTCTGTGGAGTACTCAGTCACATGCACAAGCATTTCATAAGCTGGTGATTGAATCAACTGGAACACTCTTCATCATAATTGATGGAGATTCAGGCCTGGTCTGTGATTTTGTGCTGAAACTGAAGCTACTTCATCAAAAAAGAACCATTTAATTACACATGAAGTTGTTAAATTTAATTTAAATTTATTTCAAAAGCTGTCAACATTTTCATTTGCACATTTACAACCTGGTCACTGATGCCATTCCACTGTGTTTGTATCAAGGACAGATCATAATTGTGACACCATTTCTAGTATAGTGGAACCATTTTAATGATCAGGTCACAGCCATGTGACAAATATGCTGATGCTTCATGAAATGAATTTAAATTTAAAGAGAAGTTAACCAGTTTTCTGTATTATTAAATGATTTAGATAAAGTGTTTATTTTGATTTGTAGTTTGAATTTATTAGAAAAATAATTTATTTTATGGTTACTTCATGGTTGATGGTTGAAACCCACCATCACACTTATGGTCTTGAGGTCAGTAGTTCTCAACATGGGTCTATATCACCCTTGGGGGTCCATATAAGATTTTGTTGTTAAAATTTATCTCAAATAGATTGGTTATATCTGTACTATACACAAATTTTATTTGGAAAAAGACTCTGTGGCCATCCCCTCTGTGGATACAAGGATCAGCTGAAGCAAAGCCTAAAATTGACTGGAATCGATCCCAAAGCTTAGGATATTGAAGCTCAGGACTGGCCTGGCTGGCATCATTCCATCTCCACTGTGACAAATCGTTTTGAAGCTGAGCAACAGAGGAAAGAGGAAGAGAAACGACAAGAAAGAGAATGGAGGCTGCAACAAGCAAAGCCTCCACCACGGATCCCGTGTGAACTTTGCAACAGACTCTACCATGCAAGAATCGGCCTCATTAGTCTTCAGAGGCATAAACATGGACAGAGGGGAAGAAGTGGTCAAGAAGAAACCAAGTAAATTGTTGGACACACAATAAAACATCCGATGATGACACAAAATATTATAACAATTTTTTCATACAATTGCTTCTAATATTTAATTATAAAAATATAATAGGATTTTTTTAAGCATCAAATGGGTAGGAGGGCCCAGTTCAGTAAAATGGGTATCAAAAGAGGTCCATGAGTTAATATTTGGTTGAGAACCACTGATCTAGGTGCTGGTGGAATCCCCATGGCTGACCCTCTCCTGTCTTATAGGGTCTAGTGTGGTCTAAGGGTCGACTGCTTCAGTTGTTGGAGCACAAAATATTATAACAATTTTTTCATACAATTGTTTCTAATATTTAATTATAAAAATATAATAGAATTTTTTAAAGCATCAAATGGGTAGGAGGGCCCAGTTCAGTAAAATGGGTATCAAAAGAGGTCCATGAGTTAATATTTGGTTGAGAACCACTGATCTAGGTGCTGGTGGAATCCCCATGGCTGACCCTCTCCTGTCTTATAGGGTCTAGTGTGGTCTAAGGGTCGACTGTTTCAGTTGTTGGAGCAAACCAGAATCACTGATATCAGTCACTACTATCATTCAAACAGGGAGTCATGCAATTTGCTAGAAGTAGCAACCAAATCTCCCACTGTGTGTGTGTGTGTGTATGTACAATAAAGCAGTGAGTGATTTTGTTGTAAAATTCATAGACACCCGTTCACTGTATAAATGTGATTTTTTTTCTTGTTTTATTTCTTTAACTGAACTTGACACCATTTATGTTGAAGATTACAAACATCTTCTTGAAGTAAAGTAGGAAACTGAAATAAAACGTCAGAGCACAGAAGGGTACACCATTGCATCTTGCACTAAAGCTGAATATGGAAGCAATTTCCTCATTGTTTCTGTTGTTCATCATCTTGATGTTGTCTTTAATGTCATCCATGTACATTTTCTTTTTTTTACTATTTATTCATTTCGTTTATTTTTATCCATTTCTCTTTTGTTTGTCATTTCACAAATATCACAGCTATTTTCCTGTTTCTTCACATTTTTTCAATTTGATTTCTCTTTCTCTTGATTGACTCATCTCAAACTAAAAAAACAACCAAATAAATACAGTATTGAACCACTAATTAAGGTGGGGCTTCAGGGGTTCAAACTTATTACAGAGTCACAGCATAAAGCTGAATGTGGATCAGCTCCCCTCAATATAAAAAAAGGGTTGTGGGAACTTGCTGCAACTGTTAAACTGTTACTTGAGATGCATCAGTGTTGTAACTAAATGTAAGGCAACAAGCTGGCAGAATTGTAACCACACTGAGCAAAATGCTTAGTGGCATTTCGTCCATTTGTATGCTCTAGGTTCAAATTCCACCAAGGTCCACCTTATGTTTCATCCCTTTCAGGGTTGATAAAATAAGACTAGTTAAACACCAGCGTCAATGTATTCAACTTACCTTGCCTCCCTCGAAATTACAGGCTTTGTTCTACAAAATTTTAAATCAGTATTGTAACTTAATAGATCTTTCTCTCTCTCTCTCTTTACACAGGTTTCACTCTTTCTCCCCCAAATGAATTAATAAAAAACAAAGAATCAATGTCAGGACCTTTGCATGGTCATTCAACCTGCTAGAAATAATAACAAAATTTCACTCTGATTACACTCAGATATTTTTGCCAGTAAAGACACTTTAGATGATATACTCTAAGATAGGCAAAATGATGGAAGGTCATGGCAGGGACGTCTTTGATCATGTGACTGTGATAATGGGGTTTGTGAAAGGGTTAATGTAGCTATTCTCATTGGTCAATAAAGATATTTTTTAGACATCAGCTGAGTGCTGCTCTCTCACTTTGCCACTTCTTTAAAGTAAGTGTGATACACACATCAGGTACATACAAAAACAAGTTAGCATATTAATATTATTGATAATAATCCTTTCTACTATAGACACAAGGCCTGGATTTTTGTGGGGAGGGGGACAGTCAATCACATCGACCCCAGTACTTGACTGGTACTTAATTTATTAACCCAAAAGGATGAAAGGCAAAGTTGACCTCGGCAGAATTTGAACTCAGACAAAATACCACTAAACATTTCACCTGGCATGCTAACAAATCTGCCAGCTCACTGTCTTTAATAATAATAATAATAATAATAATAATAATAATAATAATAATAATTAATGGTAACAGTTATAGCTATGCTTTCAAAAATGATAGCAATTTCTTTCCTATCTTTTTATTTTTGACTAAATTTTCATTTATAGTTATGAAACTCGAGGTTTTCCCTGATATTTTTATTTTTGCAATTTTTCATTTTTTTTTTTTTTTTTTTTTTTTTTAGATCTGATCTGTTTAATCTGCTATTTGCTTGTTTTTATGGTTGGAAAATATTCAAGTTAATGAAACAGATGAAATACAATAATTTTTAATCTTTTTATTTTTAGACATACATTAATTTATTTAAAGATTCTGCTTACAAAAAAAAAAAAAAGAATGATCTCTGAGACATTTGTGCTCAAATAATAGTTTCCCATCAACAACAAACCTAGAAACACATACATCAGATAAGGTCAGCTTTAACTTTACTCATTCTCAATTAAGACTAGGGTCAATATAACTGACTTCCCCACATCCCCAAAACTCTGAGGTAAAGATGACTATTATTATTGTTACAGCATTGAGTTGGCAGACTCATAAACTCATGTAATTGAATAGTCTCCTCCCCCAAAATTTCAGGTCTTGTACCTTCAATAGAAAGGACTATTATCATCATTGTTGTTGTTGTTATTATTATTATTATTATTATTATTATTATTATTATTAGTAAGACAGTGAGTTGGCAAAATTGTTACCAGGCAGGGCAAAATGCTTCGACAGATGAAATGCTATTTTTAGTTTCAGTTCAAATTCCGCCAAGGTTGAATTTGCTTTTCATCCTTTCGGATGAATTGACTTTCCTCCTCCCACAAACTTGCTGGCCTTGTGCCAAAATTTGAAATTATCATCATCATCATAAGAAGAAGTAGTAGTAGTAGTAGCAGTAGTAGTAGTAGTAGTAGCAGTAGTAGTAGTAGTTTACACTGTATATAACTCTACTCACAGTATTGAGTCTCTCTGTTAGTAAATGTTCTGATGTTATTCTTAAACTAACTTTAAAATAATAACCTCAATTTAAGGGTTGTGTGTGTGTGTGTGTGTGTGTGTATTTATATATAGATAGATAGGTAGATAAATGTACATATACACCTTCAACCTCTGATTAGTTATTGAAACACAAAGTTGACGCAGGGGTTAGTGGTGGAACTGGAATAGTTGAACATTAATTTCCTAATAAATGCAGTTTTATATTGCATCTTCACGACTTGCAGCCGTCCTGCTATTGTTTTATTCTGGGAAGAGATTCAGGCATGTGAGGAAAATATTAAAATGTAGAGAAAAGAAGTGAGACATCTGAAACAGCAAATCTTAGCAACTGTTTGCTGCTGCAGGGGGGAGTAGGGAGCTGGAATTGTTACATCTTCATCAAAATTCGTCTGAACAAAAACAAAAAGTCTGGCATGTCCCATTACCTCCTTTCCTTCAGGTGTTTGTGTCAAGTCTTTCTCACAAGTGGAATTTTCATTATTGAAAAATAAAAAAAGAAAAAAAAGAAATTGTGTTTCCAAATATTGAACAATTATTGGTAAAAGTTGGGTGTTGTCAGGTGTAAATGTTGTCAAGTGTTCTTATTGTAAGTTTAACATAGAAATAATTCTTGTGAATAAGTCTTCAAACATCTCTGTCAAAAAGAAATTAATTTTAGAAGTAACAGAAAAATGGTAAAATTTGCAGCACAATTTACTGCCATTAGCTTTATGTTGTTGTGTGGCTCCAGGTTAGCTTTGATTAGAATTAGTTCAGACATCATTCACCATCATCATCATCATTGTTCATTCATTCATTCATTTGTTCATTTACCTTACATCCACTTGCCATGCTGGTATGGGTCAGACAGTTTGAGATGATTCAATAGCTTGGAGGACCATGTCTTTTATGTATCTTTTTTTTGCATACTTCCTGCTGCAGTTGGATAGCCTCTCTAACAGCAACTGCTTTACAGAGTATACTGGATGCATCTTCTATGACACCAGCACTATAGAAGTTACCTTGTCATCAGCAACACTAAAACAGCCTCTCAAGCTCTAAATTGTCAGTGTTTAGATCAAATCCCAAATACTTATAGTGCTGGCTGCCTTTTTGTAGCAGCAGCAATGTTTGGGATTGTTTCATAGTTTGCAAAGCAAAAGAGAGCATCCTGTGATGGAAAAAGACAAAAGAATAAAACCTGAAGTGGACTTGGTTGCTAATTCTTGCAGGTTGAGTACCTACAAAGAGGTTCTTTCATTGGCTCAGTTTTTCAGGAGTTCAGTTCTGTAACACACCCTTGTGTTGTTTAGACATTTGCCTTGCAACCAAGTCATTCCTGGTTCAATCTCACTGCACAGTACCTCGGATAAGTGTCTTCATCTATAACCTTGTATTGACTTATACTTTGTGAGTGGGATTGCTAGACAAAGATGTATGCCAACCCTTAGGTACATATGTAGACAGATATGTGTGTATGTGTGTGGAGGGGGGGGGGCATCAGTGTCCCCGTCTATGATAAAGTTTACCCTAGAAAAATAGCGCTGTTGCTTATGCCTTGCAGCTTAGGTGTTCAGCAAATACTAATAAAACAAATCATCATCATCGTCATCATTTAACATCTGCTTTCCATGCTGGCATGGGTTGGACAGTTTGACAAGAGCTGGCAAGCTGAAGAGCTGCACCAGGCTCCAACTGCCTGTTTCAGCATGGTTTCTACAGCTGGATGCCCTTCCTAACATCAACCACTTTGCAGAGTTTTCTGAGTGCCTCTTATGTGGCACCAGCACTGGTGCTTTATCTAAGAATAAACTAAGCTCTGAGGTTGGTGTGATCAACTAAACCCCTTGAAAGCCATCCCCTATCATGGCTGCAGTCCAATAATTGAAACCAATAAATGTCTAAATCGTTTAAAGTGCGATTCTGTCAGAGTTGTTTGTTTTAAATGGATAAAAAAAACAACCCCTGATGTTTGCCATAGTCCCTAATACCTAAATATTGCATATAAACCTTCAATGACCCTTAGGGGTGAGTGAGATTAGTGATAGGGAAAGGCCTTGTTGTCGGTATTGCCAATAAAAGCTGATAGAACATCAGTGGCTAGTTGAGGTTTTAAAGCATTATCTTTTACTTGATTCTATCATGAGACTGTGGCCATGCTGGGGCACCACCTTAAGGAAATTTAGTCAACCCCAGGACTTGTTTTTTTTTTTTTCTTAAGCTTGATCATTATTCTATTGGGCCATTTTCTCAAACTGCTAAGTTATGGGGGGCATAAACACACCAACACCAGTTGTCAAGTGGTGGTGTAGGACAAGCACAGACACAATGACACATAAACACTCACACACACACACACACACACACACACACACACACATATATACAACAGGCTTCTTTCAGTTTCCATCTACCAAATCCACTGTCAAGACTTTGGTTGGCCCGAAGCTATAGTAGAGAACACTTGCCCAAGATGCCATGCAGTGGAACTGAACCCAGAACCATGTGGTTGAGAAGCAAACTGCTTACCACATAGCCACTTTTTGTTTTAAACAACATTATTGATAGGGGAAAACCCTGTTGTTGGTTTTGCCAATTAAAGCTGATAAAACATTGCTGGCTACTTGAGATCTTTAAGGATTAATTAAAAATATAGAACATAACTAATTACATTTCACATTCTGTTGCTAGGCAAGGACTTAGATTAGTGAATGTGTGTAGACCAGTATTTCGGTACCTTTTAGCTGTAAAATCTGTTAAAAGCTTTATTTGAAATATCAGTTGACATGACACTATGCACCGGACACAGGCCTAATAACATTAAGCTTAATGACAATTACACAATTTATTTGAAATCAAATTACAACTTTTTAGTTCAATCACTTTAACAAAATTGATGTACCTGATCCAGTGATAACAGTTTTGTGAAGTCTGAAAGTTAGCAACAATTCTTTGATGTTTTATTTAATAATAATAATAATAATAATAATAATAATAATAATAATAATAATAATAATAATAATAATAATGATAGTTTCACCTTTATCATCTTTGTTATCAACAGTGGTATCATCATTATCATCATCACCTTTACACATCATCATCATCACCTCCAACACCACTAACATTTCAAGGAATGTTTATTAACTTTTATAACTCAAGTGAATATTATAGAAAAAAATATCTCATTTTCTCTCTCTCACCCTCTCTCTTTCATCCTCTCTCTCACCCTCTCTCTTTCGTCCTCTCTCTCTCACCCTCTCTCTTTCGTCCTCTCTCTCTCAT
>NC_069006.1:6155659-6169164 GCF_001194135.2 Octopus bimaculoides | reverse complement strand
ACCCTCTCTCTTTCGTCCTCTCTCTCTCACCCTCTCTCTTTCGTCCTCTCTCTCTCACCCTCTCTCTTTCGTCCTCTCTCTCTCACCCTCTCTCTTTCGCCCTCTCTCTCTCACCCTCTCTCTTTCGTCCTCTCTCTCTCACCCTCTCTCTTTCGTCCTCTCTCTCTCATCTCTCTCCTCTTTCTTTCTCATTATCATTCTTTAATCAGATGCTATAATCATGTGATTCGTTTAAAATCAGCTGCCTCTGTTCATTTCATATTTAACCTCACACCCATCCCCTCTGTAGAACGTTTTTTTTTTTTACACGTATGTCCACCCAATATCATTTTTCACTGGACATTAACAGAACATGAGAGCTTCCCTACTTGCCATATATCAAAGTCAAGTCTGTCTATATTTACTTTCCATATAAGAAAAAAAAAACACATTTGACTTCTGCTCTGAAGTATTCCGATAAACCCCGTTCTATAAACACTGTCTTAGTGACACAGATTTCACCATTCTTCATTGAAAGTACTTTCATCAGAGTCTTCAATTTTTGTGTAAATGGAACTAGTGTCGACATCAAAACAAGGAGCAGATTTCTCAAACGAGACTTGACAGGAATCCATTTCAAAAATTCTAACATCAAAAAAGACTGCCTGTGTTAAAAGACTGCCAAGAAATTCATCTCACCTAACCTATCAAAGAAATATATCTGACGCTTAGTACAATCTTTTAATTTAGAGCGGTCTGTGAGAGAATTGATAATGTGGTTATCCTGTTGGGAGAACATCTCTCTCAATTCTAATTTGCCAAGAGCTTATCTTGTCTTCTGTGGTTCTCACAACCATTTTCATTATCCATTTTTGTTAATAATAATAATAATAATAATAATAATAATAATAATGATATAAAATAATCATAATAATAATAATAATAATAATGATGATGATGATGATATAAAATAATAATAATAATAATGATATAAAATAATAATAATAATAATAATAATAATAATAATAATAATAATAATAATAATAATGATGATGATATAAAGTAATAATAATATAAAATAATAGTAATAATAGTGTAAAATGATAATAATATAAAGTAATAATAATATTAAAAAAATAATAATAAAATGAGGAATATGATTGACCAAGCTTCCTTTTTAATGGGGAAAAAAGCTTTGAAGAGAGAAAAGGAGGGAAAATGCAAAAAAGTTTTTAGATGCCCCTCTCCCACCTGGAAGTATTGGTAATGCAGTTTAGTCTCATGAGGGAGAGAATGAAAGAAAGAAGGAAAGAAAGAAAGAAGGAAAGAAAGAAAGAAGGAAAGAAAGAAAGAAGGAAAGAAAGAAAGGATGAAGAACAATTGCAGACAGGTAGAATTCATTTAAAGCTAAAGTACTTATTTGACAGCCATTGTCATGTAAATTAGAAGTTTGATTTGGGTGGGAGGGGAGGAAGGGGGTTCTGCAAAAGACTTGCATCTGTTTCTTGATAATCAGGAAACGTTTATGTCCAAGAGCATAGAGAGGCAAGAGACAAGAGATGGTTATTTCTAAATGAGTGTAAGTTTAGGTGTGTCTTTCATTCTTGGACTGCCACAAGAAGAGTTAATGATGAAAGCGGGGTGGGGGGAGAACACTCAGTTATATTACAATATTAGAGTACACATACTATTAGAGTGCGTGTTCAATGATGGAGTAAATATATGCATTAGAGTATACAGGCAGTTTGGTAGTACACCTACAATGCTAGAGTACGTATTCAATATTAAAGTGCAATTGCAATGATAAAGTACATATCCTATATTAGAGTACACATACAATACTAGAGTACATATACAATATTAAAGTGAAATTACAATAATAGAGTACGTGTACAATACCAGAGTACACATTCAATATTATGGCATACATACAACACTACAGTACACATATGATATTAGAGTACACATCCACAAACACTATCAGGTATTAAAGATATTGTAACATTGAGTCTAACTTCAGATTAGAGGTTTGGTCTTCACAAATTCTTTTATGGACGTCTCACTTTATAGAATATAGATATCGTAATTAGATGTTTCGTAGAGTGTCTGTATTTTCAGATTTTTGTTATAAATTGATTGTCTACACCAACATATAGATTCACACACACATACATGGAGGTCCCTGTATATATGTATATGCTTTTTCACAAATAAATAGTCATTTCCAAACTTTACACTCATTCCCATATCAACACAGTCTCTCTCTATTTCACACACACAGTCACACACACACACACACACACACACACACACACACACAAAGTACCTGGAGGCTAAATGAAAATTTCCTTTTCCAATAAGTAATTGCTAGTTATAAATGTTAGATCGAAATTACTCAAGTTTAACTATAATTATGTTTACTTATTTTCTTTCTAAATTGGAAAGTTTACCAATTTTAACTAGAAAAATTGTACCTACTGGGAAAGAAAGAGAAAAGAAAAAATATCAAATGTTAGTTATTAAAAAGTAAATGCATTCAACCCCCTGACACCTTAGTATGTTTATTGTGGTTAGTTTTTACTCTTTACTGTTTCAGTCATTTGATTGTGGCCATGCTGGGGCACTGGTTTGAATTGATCCCAGGACTTAGGTTTTTAAAGCCTGATACTTATTCTATCTGTCCCTTTTGTTGAGCCATTAAATTACAGGGACATAAACAAACTGACACCAGTTGTGAAACAATGGTGAGGCACATACATACATACACTACAGACTTATTTCAATTTCTATCTACCAAATCCACTCACAAGGCTTTGATCAGCTCGGGGTTATAGTAAGAGACACTTCTCCAAGATGCCATGGAGTGGAACTGAACCCACAACCATGTGGTTGGGAAGCAAACTTCTTACCACACAGCCACACCTGTACCTATATGTTACTGATTGTATATTTTGTTAATATCAGTGAAAGTATCAACTTCCAGAGAAGGATGTGTATGGTTGAAAATTTTTGAAGAAATAACAGAGAGATTATAAAACAGAGAACCATCAGTCTTAATGAGATCCCTATTTTTATCCTGCCTCATTTTAGTTCTTAATTGTATTATTGCTTTTTTGTATATCAAAACTCCACCAAATATCCATTAGCAAATGAAATCAAATTATTTAGATTTTTTAAATGTATTTTTACTTACAATTCACCTACTGCTCTCATAAGTGAGGCAGGATTTGGATGTTAATATAAGAATTCTTCATATGGTGGAGAGCTGGCATTTCCTCTATCCTTTCATTCTCAATTCAAATTCTGCTGAGGTCAGCTTTGTCTTTTATTCTTACGGGGTCAATGAAATAAGTACCAGTTGAACCCTGGTGTCAATGTAATCAACTTAGCTCCACCCAGCTAAAATTGCAGGCCTTGTACCATAATTTGAATGCTATATAATAGTTTTTTCTACTGTAGGCATAAGGCCTGAAATTTTGAGGGAAGGGGCTAGTCGGTTACACTGACCCAAGTGCTCAACTTGTTATTTTATCAACCCTGAAAGAATGAAAGGCAAATTTAACTGTGGTGGAATTTGAACCCAGGACATAAATTCAGAAGAAATGCTGCTCAGCATTTAGCCCTGTGTGCTGATGATGATTCCAACAGCTTACCACCTTAGGTCATCATCATCATCATCATCATCCCCCTTCCGTGCTGGCATGGGTTGGACGGTTTGACAGGATCTGGCCTGGCAGAAGACTGCCCCAGACTTAGATGCGGATATATTATTGGCTTCAAATTTTGGCACAAGGCCAACAATTTCAGGAGAGTGGATAAGTTGATTACATTGACCCCCCCCCCCCCAGTGCCCAATGATACTTATTTTATTGACTTCAAAGGGACAAAACATAAAGTTGACCCCAGCAGCATTTGAACTCAGAACGTAAAGATGGGCAAAATGCCACAAAGTATTTCAGCCAATGTGCTAATGATTCCACCAGCTTACCTTAGATGTTACTATGATATTAAATCTTGTTTAATTTAAGGGACATTAGGTGAAACTTAGCAAATTTTAGGGTTAGATTCAAACAGAGAAACATAAAACATTCTGCTAGGTAATGTATGTCGTCTGACCCCTTCATGTCACAGCTGTTTCTTACGTCAGGTGAGTCATAGATCTACAACTCTACCTTTTTTAATTAAACCACTGAAAACAACTCAACTCTATGATTAACTAATTGCTTCTCCATTAGACATGAAACATGGAAATTCTTGGTTAGAGAACCGGGAGGTTGTGATGTTCATGTTCCCCCCTCCCATAGAAGGGTGCTGCAGAAGGATTGCACATAGAACTCCAAACTGAGTCATGGCTTCAGCTTTAGGACTTGGCTATATTCTGTTTGATGATGATCCAGTTGAGTGTTCAATTCCCAAACTGGACACTATGTTGCATCGTTGAGCCGGGCATGTCTTGTGACTCTTGCCCATTCAGCTGAAAATAAGGACCAAAGGAAACTAAGAGTCAGTTGAGTGATGGACTGGCACCATCGTTCAGTGAGGAAGTTCTTGGTCACTGACTCATCAAAACACCTCAGAAACTGGCCCAATGAGTCTGAAGGCTCAACACAGATTCTAACCTGTTTTTTTATTTAACAATTATTATTGTTATTATTATTATCATTATTGAGAAGGCAGAATCGTTAAACATGCCGGGCAAAATACCAAGCAGTATTTCATCTGTCTTTACGTTCTGAGTTCAAATTCTGCCAAGGCTGGCTTTGGCTTTCATCCTTTCAGAGTCAGTAAATTAAGGACCAGCAAAACACAGGGGTTAATGTAATCAACTTACCCCCTCCCCTCCAAATTTCAGCCCTTGTGCCAATAATACAAAGGATTAATATTATTATTATTGTGATCATCATCATCATCATCAAGGCAGCAAGGTGGCAGAATCATTAGCACACTGAACAAAATGCGTAGCAGTATTTCACCTGTCGCTATGTTCTGAGTTCAAATTCCACTGAGGTTGACTTTGCCTCTCATCCTTCCAGGGTCGCAAAAATAAGTACCAGTTGAACACTGGGGTCAATGTAATCAACTCATCCTCGCCCCCAAAAGTGCTGCCCTTGTGACAAAATTTGAAACCATTATTATTATTATTATTATTATTATCATTATTATTATCATTATTATTATTATTATTATTATTATTATTATTTTATGTTTGACTTTTGTTTTGCATTTGTACAAGTTGGATCCAAGTCTCACCCAGAGACCTCAAGAGACAACAAGTTAAAAGTTCATGTAGGTGTTATGCCTAGGGTACCATATATTTGGATTTGTACAGTTTTGTTCAAGTGAATGTTTAAGAAACCTATCATTATTATTATTAATATTATTATTATTATTATTATTATTATCATCATCATCATCATCATCAGTATTATTACTATCAATATTCAAACCTTGTACCTGTTGTAGAAATTATTATTATTATTATCATTGTTATTATTATGATTAAAATAGTATGTCAACTAGATGTGGATGTCCATGAGATGTAGTCACAAGTCTCTTCAACTCTCAAAGACTTCTTCTCCCTCTCAGATCAATAAATTAAATATCAGCCACCTACTGGAGCCTTTATAAATCCATTGAGCCCTCCTCATATATCTGTGGCATTATGCTTATATTTAAAAACATTCTTATTATCCCCATCACCACCACTACCATGACTTATTGCAGTGGAAAGGATTCCTTGAGTCACTGAGAGATTAAATGTGACACAGCATTCATTTAAAAATATTTTTTAGCTCTTTTTTTTTCAGACACCTGCTCTTTTGCTGCTGTCTTCTTTTGTTTCTGAAGCAGGACAAATGTCCAAAACATCAAGATACCCTGTACTCATTTCAAGTACTCATTTCACCCTTTCGACCAACACCATATTCATTGTACTTTTCTCTTTGTGTGTTGTTCTGTGTAATTTTTCTCAACTGATTTTTGACATTGCATTGTGTGTGTATGTGTGTGTGTACATACATACATAGATACATACACACATATATATGTATGTGTGTATGTGTGTATATATATATATATATATATATATAGTATTATATAGACACACACTCGTATTCATAGCACATTTGTAAATATGGCAAAGAAATGAATATAGGTCCTATCTTCAACAGCTACAGCAACAATGATAATAATAATAATAATAATGATAATAATAACAACAACAATAAAAATGATGACTTCTTATTTAGACTTACATATATTTAGAACTGTACATGTGTGTGTGTGTGTTTGTGGTTGGAAATTGGATATTGAGATATTTTTGAATGCAAGAAGATGTGGCATTAAATTACTGTAATTAAATTAGTGTAATATAATTAATTTATGTCCCTGTCCTCCTCCCCATGATCTCCCATTGCACTAATTGTCTTCTGTAATTTCATCAGCATGGAAATGTAGCTATTGGTTAAGGATCTCTGCATATGTACACACACATATCTCTACATATGTGCATAGCTATTTTGTCTATTTACACACACACACACACACACACACACACACACACACACACACACACACACACACACACACACACACACACACACACACAAAGTTTTAGAAATAAAGTTTTGTGCTTTTTGCATATTTTTCTGAAAATTCTTTCAGAAGAATGAGCTACTTCATGCAATCATTCAACATATTAAAAAGAGCAGCCAATTCTCCCTCAGACCAAACTCTACCTTCTTAAAAATAGAACAGATATATTAAATAAAGAATTCCTAGATAGTTTATTTGTGAAAGAAGACTGAATGGTCATAATTGGAATGTCTCTGATAATAAGTCAACTCTAAACAATTGCAGCCCCTTTATCGGTGCCTCCCTTTTATATTTCTGTGCCTTTTTGTTCTTGTTTCTAAAATATATCATCATTTTTGTTATTGTTTAAACAAAAATCATTGCCAAATATTTCGTTTGTTGTATTTTCATTATTATGTACATAACTATTTATCGATATATTTATGCATATACTTACACACACATATACATACACACACATATACATGCACACACATATACATACAAAGACACACAGACACACGTACATGACATCTATGGAGCATTGATAAGGAGTTCGCAAATCAAATACCTAAGATATACTTTCATCTTCATCCTGATTATTATTGGAGCAACAGGATACATACCAACCCATTTGAAGCTAAGTATGGCTGAACTTGGGTTCTTGGGGCAGAAAACACTAATCCTTAATTCATACTCTACAAATGATCACAATATCTGGAACTATAAAGATCTGCAAGACCTTCTTAAGATTTAGAGGATGATGAACAAAACAAGGTGCTTTCATTCACAACGTTGCTCTCAAGCAAGTGGCTGGTCAAAATTTATTCTAAATTAAAAAGATTAAGAGTACATCTATACAAACTATTGAAATAATGTTTTGTGCTTCTTGTACAAAATGATTTCCACTATTTACAGGAGTCCCTATTGACAGGTTAGAGCAGTTGAGATCAAATTGTCCCTTCTGCTACAATCTTACAATATGGTGTGGAATGGGTTCCCTAAGACTCATTTATCTTTTATAACTTAAAGATTACTTTTATAGTTCCATATTTCTTTAACAATTTTCTAAATTTTCATGATCCTCCTTATCATGCTTTTCCTGTGTAGGCACATGGCTTAGTGGTTAGGGGTGTATTTGGCGCCCATAGTTAGGTTGTGAGTTCAATCCCTGGTAGTGCATTGTATCCTTGGGCAAGGTTCTTTATTTCATGTTGCTCCATTCCACTCAGCTGGCAGAAGTGAGTTGTACCTGTATTTCCAGGGGGCCAGCCTTGTCGCATTCTGAGTCACATTGAATCTCGCTGAGAACAATGTTAAGGGTACACATGTCTGTGGAGTGCTCAGCCACTTGCACATTAATTTCACAAGCAGGCTGTTCCATTGATTGGTTCAAATGGAACTTTTGTCATTGTAACCAATGGAGTGCCAGTTCTCCACAAATACATTTCTCATTCTTAAATCAATTTGATTCATTAATCTGTTTCATTAACTATTTTATAATTATTTTACTTTATATTTAATTAGCAGTAAATATCATTAGTTCTTCTTTTTTTTTCTTTGTAATTAAAATTGTTGCTAGAACAAAAAATAATTAGTTTTTTTTTTCATAATGTTGAGAGGATTTCTCAATTGGTTTCACAATATTTACGTCTCTACTTTCAATGTTTTGTATATTTTCTGAGTTTATTATAAACAAATTCATATTTCTAAGGATGATTTTCAAAAAATACATACATGCAAGCATGTATGTATTTTTCAATGTTTGTGTGGGTGTGTGTTTGTGTATGTGTAAAGGAGGAGATTGGTGTGTGAATAAGAGAGACCAAATTTTCTTATCCCAGTACAGTTACTCTATTGTACCCTTGGGTAAAGACTTTGTTTCTGTTTCATAACATCAAAATTTAGTGTATGAGGAAAAAAAAAAAGACTGGTAGATGCAAGCCCTTGATCAGCCAAAACAGTTCCAAGTGACTGCACATATGTTTGTGTTAATAGACATTTGACAGTTCTTCCTTAACGTGTGTATGTATAAAACTTCATCAACAAGGTTTGCTTTCTTTACTTCTGTGTGTTTTATACACATGGTACTTCATACATGAAAGCATTGTGCTTTCACACATGAATAAATTAAAATGTCATATACTGTAAGCATAGCATTTCTTTTCCTTTTTGTTTTCTTTTGCTTTTGTCAATCAAATCTCAATGTTCTTTTGACTATTAATATTTTTATATGTTTACTATTTTTGTTACAACTACCTCCAACTCATTTCATTTGCACATCCAAAAATGTGAAACTCACTGAAACAATTCATTACAATTTTTTGCAATAAATTATGCTTTACTTTATGTATGGAGTACTTTTTAACTTTTATAAACACACAAGTTCATAGATAGGAATTCAATTGTATATATATAAATCTTTATTCATCATACACGTACATAAACATACATAAACATACGCATTAATTATACATACTCACATAAACATTCAGAAAATTTAAGAATTTATTCATATAATTATTCCTATATTTATATCAGAGAGGATGTAAAAACCTGCAAATATACTTCTGGTAACAAAAGACTTTAATCCCATACCTAGGTTTCATACATATCTGGATTAAAATCTCCAGTTACCACTCAGGATGATACTTACAAAAACACTGACTGACTAATTAGTTATGACTATATTCACAAAGAAACTTTTGATTTTAGCTCTTTAGCATTTAATCAAGCCATATCTAACCCAAATATTCTAATGTTTTATATTAAAGCTAATCAGATCCAACCTTTCACGCCTACCCTACAATGTCATTTTAAAAAATATACAAACACACCATTGAAATCTTGAATCTGCGAGATAGTGATTGGTTAATTCAAAACAATGTGAATAAATAATCATTACATTTGACAAAGAAATCTGAATGCTAAAGGGTTAATCTAATAACATTTTGTGTTTTTTTATTTAAAACATTGTTTTAAAATCTAAATTCTTTGTTGTTTCTACTTAAAACTGACCTTCGTTGTTTTTTGTTCAGAATCCTGATATTGTGCTGGTGCACTATCTTAATGTGCCCTATCCAGATAGTGCGAAGCTCAGCATTCCAGTTCTCTCTTATGGCTTTGAGAAGAAGGAATGGACCAAAGATGAGCTGGCTGATCAGCTGAGACCGATGTGTAAGTCAACATTGATTTTGTTTATCTTAATTTTCTTTCATTAATTATAATATTCTTATTGATTCAATCATGACTATTTTAAGTTATTTTGGAACATTCATATGTGACACTGCAATGGTTAAAATGAAGATGAAAGATCTCTTTTGGAAATTTGGTCTAGATCGGTAAAAATAATTGTTTCTGACAAACTAATATAACCGTTATTTTTGTTGACAAGGAACAAGTTAGAGATGATTGATTTCAGTCGTTGTATTGACATCCAAACTGCAAATGAAAGACAATACCACAGCTTTGGAATACAGAACAGAAAGAAAATGTGAAAGATCTAGTTCGGTACTTTACCATATGAATCAGAATTACACCACATCTCATCACAAAAACCTTTATATTCCTTGTCGTGTTTGATTTTACATTTTTTATTTTATTTCTATAATTTCTTTTTCTCTTGTTATTCTATTTCTGGCTAATATATTTATTCTATTGTGTGTCTGTGTGTCTGTGTCTATGCATCTCTGTTTTGTCTAGATCAGTGTTTATCAACCATTTTTTATCTCTGAACCCCTTTGATTCTTTGATCCTTACTCAGATGCACCCTCATAACCACTCAGTGCTTAAAACCCTTTCTATTATAGTTTCATAATTTAGTTTTATTAGGATTTGTATTAAAAATAATTAAAACATTTTGTGTATTGCTGAAGTAAAACCAATTTATTGCTCATAAATTTTAACAACAAAATCTTATATGGACCCTCAAGGGTCATAAGGGCTCCCAAGGGTCATCTGAATCCTGAATGAGACCCACTGGTCTAGATGACAGAGGCAATGAGTACAGAATGGAGGTCAATTTCACAATGTGTGAAGAAAAGATGGAAGTTTGACTGAATTGAATAGAGTTGGCAAACTGCCACAGAGTTTGAACCTCACAAAGACATTGATCTTGTGGCGATTTTATCAAAGAGAATGCCTTGTAATATTTAGTTGCAATTCTATGTTTCTGAGTTCAAATCCTGCCAAAGCTAATCTTACCTTTCATCTTTTGGGGGTCAATAAAATAGAGTACCATTCATAAAATGGGATTGATTTGATTAACTTCTACCCACAAATTTCTGGCCTTGTGCCTATTTTGGAAATAATTATAGTTCTTAGCTTTTATTTCAAGGGCAGAGGATTTGGTGTAACCAGTTGAAACAGTTATTATTATTATTATTATTATTATTATTATTATTATTATTATTATTATTATGGCAGCAAGAATCATTACCATACTAGGAAAAATGCTTACTGGCAGTTTTTCCAACTTTACAGAGTTCCTTTCGAGTGTTGGACCTCATGGAGGCAATGACCAAGATTTTTAGCATTATGCCATGCTTGAGAAGAAGACCCATCAAGCCGAGCAAAATCACGGAGTGGTTGGCGTTAGGAACGGCATCCAACCGTAGAAAATCAGACAGGAGCCTGTTGCAGCCTTCCAGCATGCCAGCCCATTCAAACCGTCCAACCCATGCTAGCATGGACAATGGATGTTAATTGATGATGATGATGATATACAAATTAAGATAATAATTTTTAAAAATATACAATACAGTATTGTTTCTACTTCATGGATTTTCACCTATCACGGGGGTGGGGAGACATAAGACCCACAATAGTCAAGGGATTACTGTACAGTTTTAACAATCAGTTGGGTTTCAACTTACAACTGTCATCATCATCATTATCATCATTATTATTATTGTTTTACTTCTCAGAACACTTGGTCTTGTTTGTTCTGGTAGATTCTGTGAGAGTGGACAGTAGCCTGCTGTCAGAGGTCACACAGGATCTCTTTCCACACATTATAAGCTTTGATTGTTAATTATCACGGTTACTAATTATCATGGGAGACATTCAACATCCAAGTACTGACCCCAAAATCCTAGCTGTCCCCAACAGAGCAGTTTTGTGGTCTTGCTCTTCCCTCATGTCAATTCTGATTTCTCTGACATATTTCTCGATCTTGGTTGTTAGAGCTCCGATCATTATTATTTTTATTGTTATTATGGAGAAGCTAACGAAGTGGCAGAAACAACAATATGTTATACAAGACGGTTATGAATATTTAGTTTGTTTCTTGCATATTCTGAGTTGAATGACCACCACCACAGTTGACTACTATTTATCCCTATGGAGATTCAGTAAATGATATACCAGTAATATACTGGGCTCAATTCAAGCAACTGTCTCTTTCTGTTTATGTAAAGTAAGAAAACCTTATCATTAGCAGTATCACTTCATTAAGGACTGGTCCCATGGAGTTATTTACACCATATCATCGACAAAGCATCCATCTTCTCCCTCCAGGCCTTTCCATTAATTGTGGCCAATAACTCAGGGAGAAAAGATGAGTTTTTGCTCTGGTCGCATATCAAATATTCATTACTCATGTGAGTTGTTAATTGTTTCAATGAACTTAGGCTGTTTTAAATATTAAACGAAGAGATTGTAATTTGTTGCTTCGTTCACCCTTTTGCATTCAGATTACTTCTTTGTCAAATGTAATGCTAATCTATTCACATTGTTTTGGATTAATCGTGCATTGCATTATCTCATAGCTTTGAGACTTCAATGAGGTGATTGCTTATTTCTAGAATGACATTGTAGGGTAGGTGTGAGAGGTTGAATCTGGTCAGTTTGAACATAAAGCAGGTCGGTGGCATTTCATCCATCTTTACATTCGGAATTCAAATTCTGCCGAGGTCAACTTTTTCTTTAATCCCTTCGGGGTCAATAAGTACCATTTGAGCAATGAGGTCCATGTAATCAACTTATCCCCTCCTCCAAACTTGCTGGCCTTGTGCCATAATTTGAAATCAATATTTGGACCAGTTTAAATACTAAAGGGTTAACATACTGACACAACAAGGGATTGTTAAAGCAAGCCTCCTAGCCTGTAAGCATGGACCTTATTTTCTGCAATATACCCCTCTATTGTGGGGCAAGAGGCAGGTGGGGGGGTGAAATGGAATACTGACTCAGTGTAGGTGGCTGGATTGTCGATGTACTCGGCTGATTTGTCTGTAATTAGAGTTATTGGAATTAATTAGAAGCACTGATGTAATTTATTTATGCTATAGATCGAAAGAGGTCAACTTCATCGTCAGAAATCATGTCAATATTGGTTTCCCTCTTGGTGGAATGGAAGAGGCTGAAAGAATCTCTGATGATGATGTTTCCGCAAAAGAATGGATGAATTGCTGAAATCTATGACTATTCACGGTTCTCCTCACCAAACATTCCACTCCATCCATAAATCAATTAAGCCATTGAATCAAATGCAAACAGCTCGCTAAATTCAATTGTGAAGCTGATTGCTACTAACACACAAATCCCACACATCTCCCCTACTCTTTGTTATTATTTAATTTATTATCATTATCATTATTTTTATTATTATATATGCTGTTGTTATCATCATTGTAATGGTGGTTGCAGTGAAACAAGTGGCATTATTTACTCTCTGCTGTCCCCCAGTCTCTCCTTTTTATAAGTTCCCATCGTTTGGTTTGATAAATCTCTTTATTTCTCTCCACAGATAGTCAAATCCAGGTACTTTGCAGACAGACTTGCTAAATAAATAAACCGTTGCCGAAGAGTAGAGTAGGCAGCTCTCGGCAACATCGATTCCACAGTTTGGTTTCAGTTTCTATCTGCTGCCACTTCTATTGTTTGGCAAATTACATAAGGAATGTGTACACACACACACACACATACACACACACACACACACACACACACAC
>NC_069006.1:6154851-6155649 GCF_001194135.2 Octopus bimaculoides | reverse complement strand
CACACACACACACACACACACACACACACACACACACACACACAGAAGAACGTGTATACACACACACAGAGGAATATGTGCACTGATACACATGCACACAGGAATGTTTGCACATGTACATACATACATACATACATACATACATACACAGGAATGTGCGCATGTACACAAACATGCATATACACACAGAGGAATATGTTCACAGATACAAGCACAGAAATGAAGGCAAACACACACATACACACAGAAATATGCACATGTACACACACACACATACAGAGGAATATGAGGTGATAATTTAAAGCAAACTTTTGGGAACATGCTGCTTTCATTGCTTTGTTTGTTTCAATCACTGGACTGTGGCCATGCTGGGGCATCACTTTAAAAGGTTTTGGTAGACATCTCAATCCCTGTAGCATTTTAAAATCTGCCACCTATCATTCACTATTTATCAAACCACTAAGTTACAAGACACAAACACAAAGCATCACACACATAGAGGAATGTATGCACATGTGCAGTCATGTGCACACATACATTCTCTTTTGCAGACTGGAAACCATCTTCATGAAATTTTTCAAAAGATGTTTCAATTCCAGTCCGTTGAAGTTAATTATGAATTCATAAAAAGAAAAAAAGAAAACAGACTTAAGGGTCTGGGGTTACAAAGTTCATTTTACAACCTGGGGCTTTTCAGTTGGGTCTCACCTAAGTTGTGGCTTCTGGGACAAGGGTCTTCTAGTGTATTTCCAGTTTGACTAATGCCCTGTCTTAAACTTGTAGATGTAAACTGTGAGG
>NC_069006.1:6152946-6154805 GCF_001194135.2 Octopus bimaculoides | reverse complement strand
GGGGGGGGGGGCTGTCATAAGTGTGTGTGCCTCTGTGTGTGTACCTCTGTGTTTACGTGTATGTGTTTGCATATCTGTCTTTACATTGATATCACTTAAAAAGTGGTGCTTTGTGTTTTGTGCCTTGTAACTTAGCAGTTTGATAAATAGAGATTGATAGGTACCAGATTTAGAAATGATAGTGGGATTGATATGCTTACTAAAACCCTTGAAGGTGGTGTCACAGCATGGTCACAGTCCAGTGACTGAAAGCAAGCGAAGCAATGGAAACATGTTTCCTAAAACTTTCTTTCTGTTTCAGCAAATAATTAATACATTATCATCTCTTGATGCAGTCTTTTGAAAACATGGCTTAACTTATTTAGTTTTAATTAGTTAATTAAATATCTCTAGGTAACATCTCTAGATAATATGAGATAATTTATTTCAGTTCAAGTGTTCTTATTTTATTGCTTAATTCTGGCAAGTTTGCAGAATCATTAGCATGACAGGCAAAATGCTTAGTGGCATTCCATCTTTCGTTATGTTCTAAGTTCAATTTCCGCTGAGGTCACCTTTGCCTTTCATCCTTTCGGGGCCAATAAAATAAGTACCAGTTGAGCACTAGGGTCGATGTAATTGACTTATCCCCTCTCTCCTGAACTTGCTGACCTTGTGCCCATTATCTGAAACTATCATTTTATTGCTTTTTGCTGTTGAAGATGATGCAACTACTTTGAACCCCAGGCAGTTATGTTGATTTAGGGACCACTTGACAACTGTATACCAGACCAAACTGTATGTGACCCATTGATGGAAAGTTTACATAGCTACTTGACTGTTTGAAATAGCAGCTAAATCTTTATATCATCAACCCTTTAGCATTCAGAATTCTCTGTCAAATGTAATACATATTTACATTGTTTTGAATTTAATCGTGCATTAATAAAATTGCTTCAATATTTTGATAATGTGATAGTTTATCTTTTGAATGACAGAGTAGGGTAGGTGAATGAAGCCAGATCTGGTCCCTTTGAACATAGTTTACATTGAATATTTGTGTCAGATTTAGGTCAGTTTAAATGCTAAAGGGTTAATCTGCCCAATTAGGGCTGGGCTGTTAACAATCGACACTGGATTGAATCCGTATCTTTTCCATGTCCATGGCAACATTTGAACCCACCACTGCCATATAACAAAACACTCGTCACTTATACAGTGCTACAAATTTATGGTTTCCTACCGATATAGGGTGTCATCATAACCATCATAATCACTTCCACTTATGCTACTTCCCATAACGAGAAGCTATTTTGCCGGCTGTGATCCTCTTCTTAAGTGGACGGATTAAGTATTATCAAGAGGCATGGAGTAAAATTTAAATATTTAAATTTGATATGTAATGGGCTTAACAAAATCCTCCTCTTTTAAACCTGTACACACACACAAGCTTATGTTAAAACACACACATGGGTATATACTAATACCAACACATACACACAAGCCTATGCTAATACCAACCAGCATACACAAGTATATCCATTTACCTACACCTATACACATATGTCCATTTATGTTTTTATTTCCCTCCAGGCACATGATCTATATCAATTTAAAGTAAGGAATCGGTAAACTTAATCTCTTGCTTCAACCATTTCTTATATGATTTACCTGAAAAGATATTTGGCTGTTGGTCTTTGGAACAAGACCCTTGTACACGTGCATGCCACATGTTATATGCACACACATACAGAAGCTTTAGCATTCATACACTCAGATATTATTCCCACATACACACAACCAAACACATGTCTATATATGCATAGATGTATCTGTGTATGTATATATATATATATATATATATATATATATATATATAT
>NC_069006.1:6150148-6151696 GCF_001194135.2 Octopus bimaculoides | reverse complement strand
ACCACAGCCTCCCAACAACTTTGGAATCTCCTGTGACTCTTCTGGGTAGTCTTCTTGTTTAAGTTGGTGAATGCTGCCATAATCCTTACCTTCAGTTCATCTTTGGTGTTACAAGGAGTTTTGTTGGTCAACTGCACCCCACACATAATAATCAAGGGGGTTGCAGTCTGGGGAGTTAGGTGGCCAGATGTTAGGGATGATGTGGTTGTAGAAATTGTCTGACAGCCATGACTGGGTTCTCCTGCTTGTGTGGCATGGTTTAGAGTTCTGTTGCCAGACATAGGGTCTTCCAGCAGCCACCCTCTTGGCCCAGGGCAGCCACCACCTCCTCCTGGCACTTGATGTAGGCGTCCATGTTGAGCCTGAGGCCATGTGGGAAGATGAATGGAGGCATAACGTCACCATCACTAGTGATCACTCCAAGCACCATGATGTTGATTGGATGTTTGATTTTTATCACTCTTGGTACATGTCCTCAGAATGACACTGTGAAATGTTTGTATTAGAGCTTCCGGCATGAATGCCAAGCAGTGCAGCATGTCATTTCCAAATTATTGGCAGAGTGAATCACTTCTTGGTGCTGTTTTTCTCACAGATGGTGCCCAACTGACCCTGCTATACTGTGTAGTTGACAAAATTAAAAATATAAAATGGCAACAATTTACCCATTGCACCCTGTATATTCATGCACACACACACATACACACAATGAGCTTCTTTCAGTTTCCATCTACCAAATCTACTCACAAGGTTTTTGTCAGCCCAAGGTGCTATGCAGTGGGACTGAACCCAGAATCATATGGTTGAGAAGCAAACTTCTTACCTTACAGCCACACCTATGCCTACAGACACACACACACAGAGCATGGAATAGCTTTGTTATTTAAGCTTCTGCAAAGATTGTGGAGGACTTTGGAGAACAGTTGTCTAAAATCCACCAATGTAGAAGAGTGTTGTAGAATGAAGAGTATTTTAAGAACTAGTTTACTGATGAGGATTTCCGAATAAAAGTCAGCAGTTACTAATTAAAATGGAAGCAAGTTTTTGTAATTAAATCATTGTGATGAAATTTCAGTAGATACATTGTGTCACCAATACCTAATGGTAGCATGGTGATGATGATGATAGTGATGGGGGGAGGGGTTGATGGTGGTAATGTGAGTGTAACAGTGATGGTTTATGAAAGCAGCAGTGGCAATGGTGGTGATGATGGTGGTGGTGATGGTGATGGTGATGGTGATGGAAATGATGATGACATATCTATCAGAATATTTCCTGTGTCTCATTAATTTCTTGTGTAAACAGAATGATGCAATTATAAATTTAAATATTTTTCTGTTATTTATTATTTTTTTTTCTTTTAATTATGAGACCAAATAAAGCTGGCTCCAGATATTAGGAAGCAAAGTCACAAAAATAAAAAATGTAGGAACAGAAAGCTACAGAAAAGTAATTACAAAAGTTTTCATGTTTAATTTCAGATTCCAATTTTGACATGAGGCCAGCAATTTGAGAGGAGGGGCAAATTGATTGCATCGACCCCCCCCC
>NC_069006.1:6149376-6149880 GCF_001194135.2 Octopus bimaculoides | reverse complement strand
TTCTGAGTTCAAATTCCACCAAGGTTGACTTTGCCTTTCATCCTTTCATGTTCCATAAATTAAGTACCAGTTGCATACTAGGGGTGAGCTAATCGATTGGTCCCTTCCCCAAAAATTTCAGGCCTTGTGCCTAGAGTAGAAAAGAGTATTTATATTGCCAAGGCAGCAAACTGGCAGAAACATTAGCACGCCGGGCAAAATACCTAGTAGTATTTCGTCTGTCTTTATGCTCTGAATTCAAATTCCGCCGAGGTCAACTTTGCCTTTCATCCTTTCGTGGTTGATAAATTGAGTACCAGTTGCATACTGGGGTCGATCTAATCAACTGGCCTGCTCCCCAAAAATTTCAGGCCTTGTGCCTAGAGTAGAAAAAAATATTAAACATGAAAATAAGGCAGCCAACTGGCAGAACCGTTAGTATTCCAAGTAAAATAATTGGCCACATTTTGACCATTGAAATTCTGCCGAGGTCGACTTTGCCTTTTATCCTTTTACAGTCAATAA
>NC_069006.1:6146235-6147307 GCF_001194135.2 Octopus bimaculoides | reverse complement strand
CTGTGACACACCAGTCGCTTCTTCTTACTTTTTCATTCATCGACTCCTTCTCTTTCTCTTATTCACCCATTACTTCTTTTTAATTTCATTTTCCTCTTATTTCTGCCACAACCACCACCACCACCACCACCACCCTCGTTTGTCGCTATGTAACAAGATATTAAGATCACTTCCCATAGCGAATGAATGACTGGTGCACAGCAGGGCCACATTACACTGCTCCACAACAAATACCTGTACTCTTAGCTTGACTTATCCGCCCCTCACTTCTTTAATATCATTTTTTTTCTTTCTGTCGGTCAGGTTTCTTTTTCAATTTTCCTACAAACTGTTGAATCATGTCTGTTTTTTAAATAATTTTTTATTTCATATTTTATTTATTGTCGTTGTTTTTAAATTCCTCAAGGGACCAGCATTAAGATCTTTGGTAAAATAAATTATTGATTTCTTATTTAAGCAACCATGTATCAGTTGGGTGTTTGTTTTTTTGTTTTCTTTTCTATAAAGGAGGGAAGTGTATATGGGGGTGATGACAGGGGAATATATAATGTTACATGTTTCTATCCTCCCCACCCCCACCCGAGACCTCTCGCTGCATGAGTAAAGTGAAATGATATCAACTGGGGATTGAAAGTAGCTTAGAAAGTTGGGAATTACTTTAGTTTTCTCAAGAGGAGGAGGAGGAGGAGGGTTGTGGTTGTGGTGGTAACTTTGATAATTATGATGACAGAGTCTAGTTTGATGATTATGGTTGTGGTGATAGTGATGATGGCAATGATGATTGGGTTTGACGGAGTAGTTGGCTGAGTGGAGTGGGTAAGAATTGAACCCAGAACACAACGATTCAGAACAAGTACACACACAATGGTAAGAGGGCTAAGTTGATTACCTCAACCCCAGTGCTCAGCTACTTCTTATTTTATCGACCCCGAAAGGATGAAAGGCAAAGTTGAACTCCATGGGATTTGAACTCAGTCCATAAAGAACCTGGATGTTTAGACACACACACACACACACACACACACACAAATTGGAAAAAATATAACACAAAAAGAAAATTTTAAGAAGGATC
>NC_069006.1:6144580-6146135 GCF_001194135.2 Octopus bimaculoides | reverse complement strand
TATATATATATATATATATATGTATGTATGTATGTATGTATGTATATAATGTATATACAGACTTATGCACCCACATGTGTGTGCATGTTTGTATGCAAGTCCACATGTATGTCCTGGCTCCCCATCAGTCACGGTGATGAACATTCTAATCATTTCAATCAATGGGACAGCCTGGTCATGAAATTAACATTCAAGTGGCTGAGTACTCTACGGACACTCTGCATCACACCGAATCTCAGGGAGATTCGGTGTGATGCCGAGTGTAACAAAGCTTGGCCCCTTCGAATTACAGGTCCAACTCATTTTTGCCAGTAGAGTGGAGCAATGTGAAATAGAGTGTCTTGCTCAAGGACATAATGCACTACTGGAAATGAAACTCACGGTTTTATGATCGGAATAGCCTAGTCGTTAAACCACACACTCTCTATGTGTGTATGTTGTAAAGCACAGTAGATAAAACTGGAAAAAAAAAAAAAAAATAATAAATGCTTGTGATAATTGTTCTGCTCTAAATTACACAGATGCTCCTTTGTCTCTCTCCATCTCTCACTAGCCTGTTGGTAAAACCCCCTCACCGCTATAATTCAGTGCTATAATTCACAAATTACAATATAAAATGCTATTATTTCTCAGTAACCTCAACTGAAGAGACTAGAGAGTAGCTATAATAATAAACCAGCAAGCTGCAACATTATTACTATTAATATAGCCATATTTTAGCTGATTTCTTGCAGTCAGTTGTCTCGGCCCTTATTTTCATAACCCTTCTGCTACCAAGCTTCCTCTCTAATATTTATTCGATTCACCTACAAACTCTGTCCTTCTCTTGTTTTTGCTCTCATTTAAGCTGAAAAACTGTTTGTAAACAAGCATCCAATAGCTGCATGCTTTGTCTCTAGGGCACTGGGATAGTAATGTATGTATATGCGTGTATATAGATGTGTGGAGATGTGTATATCCATGAGAGTAGATGGTGAATATAGATGTTTCTTCTAGATATTGTGTGTGTCTAGTGTTTGATATTTAGCAACAGTTTTCTCACCATTTCATTCTTTCTTTGTTGATTCATTTCAAGCCATTTTCTCTCGTTGCGTTTTTGAATCTTTAGTTTCTCAACTCATTACAACTCATGCAATCTGTGTTGCTGTTCTTCATATGTTGTTGTTGTTGTGGTGGTGATGGTGGTTTCATACTGTGTTCTTTTTTCTCCTCTTTTTTTCTGTTTTGCACAGAATTCAAAAAGGCAGCTTGAACCATTACCTCACCCACCCACTCTGGCTTCTGTTCTTGTTATTATTATTATTATTATTATTATTATTATTATTATTATTGTTCAGTAGTTTTATTTTTATAACGTGCTTTCACTTCACTACCGAGCGCAGCTCTGTGCGCCTTGGGTATGTGCTGTGGTTTGCTGTGGTGCTCTTATGTTTACTGTATTGAAAGTGTTTTGCGTAGAATGTGTGCAGTGCCCAGTAGTGCAATTTTCTGTATGTTATATATATTTGTAAGTCCTGGTGTTTTTGTTATGTATTTGTCTGAATATTTTTTTATT
>NC_069006.1:6139967-6142997 GCF_001194135.2 Octopus bimaculoides | reverse complement strand
CCACAAAATTTTAGGCCTTTGTACCTATAGTAGAAAGGATTATTATTATTATGACAAAATTGTAAGAATGGTGACTATGAGGAGAGTGTCTGTCATTCCAGTAGGGTCACTAGGAGCACTAGTGACCCTACTGGAATGGGGGTCACTAGTGCTCCTAGTGACCCTACTGGAATGACAGACACTCTCCTCATAGTCACCATTCTTACAATTTCGTCTTTTAGAAGTCTGTACTTTCCAATCTTTTCCAGTTCTTTGTCACTTATGCATGCATCTCCAGGTATTGCCTTATCAATGATCTTGGTTTCCTTTTTTTTCCCTTTATCTACCACAACAACATCTGGTCTCTGAGCCTTGATCACATTGGATTGCAAAAAAAAATCCCACAATATCTTATATTCCTTGTTCTCGGTGACTGCTTCTGGTTCATGTTTGTACCACTTCCATGCTCTGTTCAAACCACACTTTTCACATAGCCTCCAGTGGACGAACTTAGCCACATTATCGTGCCTCCTTTTATAGTGCTTTTGAGCCAGTTTGCTACACTCACTCACAATAATAATAATAATTATTATTATTATTAAGGTGACAAGCTGGCAGAATCGTTAGCATGCTGGGTGAAACGCTTAGCAGCATTTTTGTCCGTCACTATGTTCTAAGTTCAAATTCCATTGAGGTCGACTTTACCTTTCATCCTTTTGGGTCAATAAGTTAAGTACCAGTGAAACATTGGGGTTAATGCTTCCCCAAAATGGCTGAATTGAGGCAAAATTTGAAACCATTATTGTTCTTGTTATAAAGGTAGTGAATTGGCAGACTCATTCACACATCAGGCAAATCCTGCTGAGGTCAGCTTTACTTTTCATTCCTTAGGGGATCAATAAAATAAAGTACCAGTCAATTACTGGGGTCCGTGGTGTCAACTAACCCCTCCCCCTCAAAGTTATTAGCTTCCGCTTATATTAAACACAATTATTTAATCCAGTCCTTCTCAAGTGGAGCTATTCCCTCCCTCCCCCCGCTTCCTTGGGGTCCTTGGCAATAACAGACTGCCTGTTCGTTTGTATTGGAGGGGAAATCAATGAAAGAAATTTCCAGCTTTGTTTTACACGGGTTGGTGTCTAGAAGAAAAGTTCCATAGGGAACCATAGGCCAAAAACAGTTCAGAATAGCTGCTTGTAATAGTTAGTTGCTATCAGGCGGCAAGTTGGCATAATCATTGGCACACCGGACAAATGGTTGTCAGCATTTTGCTCATCTTTACATTCTGAGTTCAAATTCTGCCGAATCCAGCTTTGCTTTTCATCCTTTCAGGGTCGAAAAAATAAGTACCAGTTGCGTACTGAGGTAAATGTAATTGACTTAGTTCCCTCGCGCTGAAATTGCTGGCCTTCTGCTGGAATTTGGAACCAGTATTTAGTTTTATTCTTCCACATTCTGACTTCCAACCCCACCAAACGACATCTTTGCTTTTGATGTTCTTGCAGTTGGGAAAATGGAGGAAGCCCATCTGTGTGGAACTGACCTGGACAAAAAAAAAGAGAAGAAGATTATTTTGAGTAATGGAGGGAAAAACAGAGATAGAGAGGGGGATACAGGGAAAGAGAGAGACAGTTAGAGGGAGAGAGAGAGAGAGACATGGTGAGAGAGATACTTAGAAAGAGGAAAGGATGGAATTTGAGAGGGAGTGAGACAGATAGAGGAATAGAGAGAGGGATACAGAGAGAGAGACAGTTAGAGGAATGGAGAGAGAGAGAGGAGGGAGTGAGATTGCTAGAATGAGAGAGGAAGAGGGAAAGAGACAGAGAGATAGACACTTAAAAGGAGGAAGGAGACATTTAAAAGAGAGACAGAGATAAAGCGAGAGACAGATAGATAGAGAGAGAGGGGGGATAAAGGGAGAGATAGAAGTAGAGATAAAGAAAGAAAAGAGAAGGGGAGAAAGGGATGGACAGAGAGAAAGAGAGACTGGTAGGGGGAAGGAGTGAGTGGGAGAGCAAGTCAGTCTGCTAGAGCTTTACATTATACCTCATTGTTAAACGTCCTCCCTGGTTCCTCGTTTTGACTTTTATCCCTCTGGAGACAGTCGAAACAACCAGCAGTAAATACCACTTGTACAAAATTGGCGGCCTTGCATTGAGTCAAAAGAAATTACCATCATCATCATCATCATCCATGCTGTTGTTGTTGCTGTAGCTGTAAGAGCCATGTCTATATTCCTATTTAAAACATGACAATAGAGGAGAAGGTTTGAATTATTTATGTACAAACACACCCAGAGGCACAGTTATTACTTTGAAACGTGTGTGTGCATACATGCGTGCATGCGTGTGAGATGTAGCTAAACAAAAGGATAAAAAAAAAACAATAAGAGCTAATGTATATGTGTACAATAAACATACATGTTTTAAACACATGCAGAGACATATATATAAAGAGAGAAAGAGGGGGGAAGACGGAGAGAGAAAGAGATCGAAGTGCAGAAGCAGAGCCAATAAAATGTAGAACCATGTATTTCATCTTGGCTTTTGTAAATCAAAGAACAAGCGTGTGTACAAATGTGTGTGTGTGTGTGAGAGAGAGAGATTGTGTGAGAGAGAGAGATTGTGTGAGATTGTCTGTCTGTGTGTAGGTGTATAGGGGTGTTTATGAATTTATCTACATCTATGAAGACAACGATAATATATGTATATATTCATACATACATGTGTGTGTGTGTGTGTGTGTGTGTGTGTGTGTATGAATATATGTATATATATATTTAACATATATGCACATATATACATATGTAAATGAACATATATGTTATATGTATATACATGTATTATATATACATAAAATGCGTATCTTATCTATATACATATTTATATAAATGTACAAATTCATATGTTATAAGTGTATACATATATATTATAGATAGATGGATAGATAAATAGATAATATTTCACATCATGAATTTTGCAATTCCTACACATATGTGTATATATATATATATATATATATATATATATATATATATATATATATATATAT
>NC_069006.1:6134921-6139679 GCF_001194135.2 Octopus bimaculoides | reverse complement strand
ATATATATATATATATATATATATAGCTCTCTCTTTATAAATTATACACATTCACTCCCACAAAAATTCTTTCGCATTCAGACAATAACATAAAGGAGAAGAATATATAAACATCATAGCTGAATGATTGAATATAATGTATGTATATGATATACATACATACATACATACATACATACATGTGTATGTGTGTGTCTACAATATATGTGTGTATGTGTGTTTAATGATTTTATGTTTCAATTAATTTGTATTTATACATTTATATATTTGTTCGCTTATATAGCACTGTGGGTATGTATGTGTGTGTATGTGTATGCATTTATATGCATGTGTAATTTACTATTGCTGTAAAACTTCTGTCATAATCAGAATATCTTGCATCTATGCACATATGCACTATATATACATATATGTGTGTGTATATAGATAGAGATATAAGATATGGATAGATAGATAGATAGATAGATAGATAGATAGATGGATGAATGGATGGATGTATAGGCAGGTAGGTAGGTAGAAGTGACAGACACAAAAGGATAAGTAGGAGCTGCATATATATATATATGTGTGTGTGTGTGCGTATCATCATCATCGTTTAACGTCTGCTTTCCATGCTAGCATGGGTTGGACGATTTGACATATATATATATATATATATATATATATATATGTGTGTGTATATGATGGGCTTCTTTCAGTTTCTGTCTACCAAATCCACTCACAAGGCTTTGGTTCACTCATGGCTATAGTAAAAGACATTTGCCCAAAGTGCCATGCAGTAAGACTGAACCCAAAATCTCATGGTTGGGGAGCAAACTTCTCAACCACACAACTATCTGCCTGTCTGTCTATATACATCAATAAAGAGTATAAATGGTGTTTAAAATTCACATCAGCTGTTTCAGCAACATTTTTTGATGAATTCTCGATAAATTCTTGACAAAAATCCACTATCTTCAGGTGATTTTAAACAAACAAACAAAGTAGTGTGCTTCAAAAGTCGACCAGTTGACCACATTACATGGTGAAACAAATTAAGTTATCAGAAGAACCATAGAATTTATAAAGCCAGCTTGCAAGAGCCGTAAGGGTAAAGTTCAAAACCTATTAAATTTTTCAAATTGCTACCTTAATTAGTTTATGGCCCTATAAATATATAATTAATAAATATATGTGTAAATATATGTAATTATAGTATATAAAAAGCTTCTGTTTTGACGTGAACATGCAGATGTGCTTCACAAAAACACAGCTTGGAATATAATTGTCGTCATCATTTAACGTCCATTGTCCATGCTGGCATGGGTTGGACGGTTTGATCAGGGCTGGTAAGCTGGAAGGCTGCACCAGACTCCAGTATGATTTGGCATGGTTTCTCTGGCTGAATGCCAACCACTCCGAGCACCCACTACACTCTCGGAATGGTTGCCATTAGGAAGGGCATCCAGCTGTAGAAACCATGCCAAATCAGACTGAAGTCTGGCACAGCCTTCCAGCTTGCTAGCATGGACAATGGACATTAAATGATGATGATAATGATTATAATCCAAGCTGTTTTTGTGAAGCAGATCTGCATGTCACATTAATCAAATGTATGTAAATAGAAGTTTTATTTTGAATGAGATATACAGAGCAATTGAAATTTCTGGTGAATTCTATTTGCAGAATAATTACTCATCACAACAGAAGACTGTAAAAATTTTGCATATTTTTAATTACATAAAATTAAAGATGTGCTAAATTTGTCTAGTCTTTTGTTTTGATATTTACACAGATACCTCTCTTAATATCTCATACCGAAGAGAGCCAAACAGGTTAAAATGCACCTACCTGTCTCTAGATTGCACTCTGAGCAGGTTAAGGTATCTTAACACCTTGTTATTTTAAGTAAGAATTTTTCTCAACAGCAAAACTGCAGTGAATTACCTTTCCAAGTTGGAATATGCCCCATACATATTTGAACTGGTTTAAAATTTATACATACATGCATATATATACTGTAAATCCTCGAGTATAATCCGCATTTTTTCCCAAAATTTAAAGGTCAAAATCCCTAGTGCGTACTATATACGAGGTTAAAAATGAGAAATATTTTCTAAGCAATGTCCGAGTCTCTATTTGCTATCCGGCAATGTTTATTCAGACGCATTTTGTGATGTCTGGTTTGTAACTGATAGTGATAAATATGTAAAGGCAATTTACTTAATATTTATTTTTCACTGACGTTGTTACTGTTGTTTCTTTATTTTCTGCAAACAAAGTGCACAAAAAAACTACACGTTTGCATTATGTTATATATACAATAATAATAAAGGACATTACCGTATATACGTTTACAAACCAAGGACGTTATATAGACCTCCTTGACTCAAGTTAGAGAAGGGGTGTGCATTATACATAAGGTTTAGGTTTTTCAGAGGTACAGCCCCCTAAAAATCCCCTGCGTATTATATTCAAGGGCGGATTATACTCGAGGATTTACGCTATTTAATAGTATATACTGTGAGCAAGGTTGAGTAGCTACCATCTCTAAACAGCGATTGTCCTGTACCAAGGAAGGGAAATAACCCAGAAACCATTGGTCTACAAGTATTGCTAAAGCTAGAAAGGAAACAATAGACTCCCTTGCTTGACAACTGATGTTGGTGTTTTTACATCCCTGTAACTTAACAGTTCAACAAAAGGAGACTGATAGAATAAGTACTAATCTTACAAAGAATAAGTCCTGGGATTGATTTGTTTGACTAAAAGTGGTGCTCCAGCATGGCCACAGTCAAATGATTGAAATAAGTAAAGGAATAAAAAAATAAAAAGAATGTGAAATGTATGTCTCTTGAGTTGTTTTATAGTTTTCTGTAAGACTTGCTGGAGAAAGCTGGCACATTTCTTCAGTGGTATTTAATGGTAACTACTACCTTTTACATCTGGCTGACTCTTCTATAAGGTTCTGTGTAGGAAACTGAGGGCTGTTCTCTAATGTAGCCTTAGAAGATAGCTGCCAGGAATTATGGAACCATTTCATCGTTTCCATACACATTCACACACCCTGACAGATACAATTTTTTAATCCTCACTCTTTCTTTCTCTCTCTCTCTCTCTCTCTCTCTCTCTCTCTCTCTCTCTCTCTCTCTCTCTCTCTCTCTCTCTCTCTCTCTTCCTGTGTTGTGGTTACATTCCTATGAAAATTATTATCCAAACAAGAGTCTACACTATATTGTATCTCTTGCAGTACCTCATATTGAATAGTTTCTCGTAAAAAAATAACATCAAAACAATCCATTTATATTTGATTCTAGAATTGTTTTGTTTTTGGGAAACAAAGTAATCCACCAGACAACAAAATGGGTAAATAACCTTTAGCTCGCTCACTCTATGTCTCTCTCTCTCTCTCTCTCTCTCTATATATATATATATATATATATACACACACATACATATGCGTGTGTGTGTGTTCATGTATGCATATGTGTGCATATATCTGTGTGTGAGTACTTAAATATACATAGATAGACACTCATATACATACACATATACACACACACACACATGTATGTTTGTGTGTATGTATGTATATATATATACATATATATATATATATATATATATATATATATATATATAGAGAGAGAGAGAGAGAGAGAGAGAGAGAGAGAGATATGGAAATATATATATATGTATGTATGTATTTATATAGTGCTACCTGACTGGCTCCCATGCCAGTAGCATGTAAAAAGCACCATTCAAACGTGGTCAATGCCAGTGCCACCTAACTGGCACCCGTGACAGTGGCACGTAAAAAACACCCACTACACCCTCAGTGTGGTTGGTGTTAGGAAGGGCATCCAGCTGTAGAAACCTTGCCAGATCAGATTGGAGCCTATTGCAGCCTTCTGGCTTGCCAGTCCTCAGTCAAACCATCTAACCCACGCCAGCATGGAAAATGGATATTAAACGATGGTGATGATGATGATATATATATATATATATATGTGTATATATATTCTTTATGTTTTACTTGTTTCAGTCATTGGGTTGCAGCCATGCTGGAGCACTCTCTTGATAGCTTATGGGGACATAAACAAACCAACATCAGTTGTAAAGTGGTCGTGGAGGACAAACATGTGTGCACGCACACACACACACACACACATAGGGCTTCTTTCAGTTTCCGTCTTCCAGATCTACTCACAAGGCTTTGATTGACCCAGAAATATAGAAGACACTTGCCCCTGGTGCCATGCAGTGGAACTTGGGATCATGCGGTTGGGATACAAAGATCTTACTGCACAGCCATGCCTATACATATATATGTGTGTATGTATATATCGATAGATAGATAGATAGGCAGACAGACAGACATCTTCACATCCTCATGGAAGATCTCCAGCTATAAACAATGCCAGAAGTGAATAGACAGGAAACTGTATCAGGAACTTGCGTTGCTTTCATCAATACAAGGGAAATGTTCTAATTTCTATGTAGATATTTTGTTTTAATTATTTTTTATCATCTTTTTTTTTTTAATATTTATTCCATGTAAATATTTGTGTTTCATAAATTTGTAATTCATCCAATTATATATCATACACCATCTTTCTCTCCTTCCTTTCATCTCTGTATAACTTGTCTCACCCACCCGACACATCATCGTAAGCCCCCACCGCACTTCTAGCTAATGTTTCTTCATATTTTTCTGTATCTTTTCGAGCCATTGTGGCTAAGAAAGAAAAGATTATCAGCATCAGCATCGTTGTTGTT
>NC_069006.1:6131235-6134911 GCF_001194135.2 Octopus bimaculoides | reverse complement strand
ATTTCATCTGCCGCTATGTTCTGAGTTCAAATTCCACCAAAGTCGACGTTGCCTTTCATCCTTTCAGGGTCGATTAAATAAATACCAGTTACACACTGGGCGGTCGATGTAATCAACTTATTCCCCTCCCCCAAGCTGCCCTTGTGGCAAAAATCTTAAATCATTGTTATGTTTGTTGGCAGCGAGCTAGCAGAGTCATTTGCATGCTAAGCAAAATGCTTAAAAGTATTTCATATGTCTTTATGTTCTGAGTTCAAATTCTGCTGAGGTTGGCTTTGCCTTTCATCCTTTCAGGGCTGATAAATTAACTACCAGTTGAGCACTGGATTCGATTTCATCAACTTACCCCTCTGCAAAATTGCTTGCCTTGTCTCAAAATTATTATGATTATTAAGGTAATGAACTGGCAGAACCGTTAGCATGCTGGACAAAAATGTTTAGCAGCATTTTCTCCCGCTTTATGTTCTGAGTTCAAATTCTGCTGAGGTCAACTTTGCCTTTCATCCTTCTGGGTCGATAAATTAAGTACCAGTGAAACACTGGGGTCAATGTAATCAACTAGTCCCCTCCCCCAAAATTTCAGGCCTTGTGCCTTTAGTAGAAAGGATAGTTATTATTATTATAGACGTCACACAGTATATAATAACGTAAGGTTGTTGATTGAAGATATTGTGTCTACCTGGGGTTTGTACTGTTTGTCAAGTCACAACAAGGACTTCAGAAAGACAGTACTTTATGCAATATTGGTGTAGTTCCAAGTAATGCCAACTTTTGCAATACTCCTAAGGTTTCCAGACGTTTTTTTCAGATTGATGCTCCAATGACAATAGAGATAACCTTTATGCTCGACTCTTGTAGCTGCCACATCTTAGTAATCTCAATTCTCAGGTCTCCATATTTATCAACCTTTTCTCTTTTTTCCTGATGATGTGTTGATCTCCTGGCACTGCCATGTTGATTATTAGGCATTGTTGTTTGTCCCCCCCCCCCTAAAGGTTACTATATCCGGCCTTCGGTGCTCTAACACTTTGTCTATCTGGAAGTCAAAGTCCCAGAGGATTTTTGCCTTCCCCTTTTCATCCATTACCTTTTCCAATGTATGTTGGTACCAAGCACTTGTTACCTCATATCCATGCTTCCAGTATAGTAGCCAGTGGAGGTTTTGCATCACCTTGTCTTGTCTGTGATTGTACTCTTTCTGCACAAGACTTTCACAAGCACTAACAATGTTAGTCATGCTTTCAACCCTCTCCCCACACATTCTTCAGAGGTTTATTGCACTTGTGTAGTGTATATCCTTTTTCACTGAGTTGGTGTTCAATGCCTGATCCTGGGCAGCAATGATTAGTTGTTATTATTATTATTATTATTATTATTATTATTATTATTATTATTATTATTATTATTATTATTATTATTATTATTCAGCATTAGGGGACTGAATTACCAAAAAGCTAATGGTTAGTATTTGAGAAAGCATCCATCAAGTTGTAAAAGAAAGTGGTAATTGCAGCCACATACTGATGTCCAAATTTATGACAAATCATTCCTTCCAGTTTTACCATTCTAATATAAATAACAAAAGTGAATTAATTAATTAATGTAAAACTGGAAACAAATCTTTTAATTTAATTGTTTGTATTCCTTTTATCTTTATTTTCCTCTTTTATTTTCAGTTTCGACTGGCCGGCCTGGGGAAGGCATACAAGACTCAGAACATGTGGTAAGTAAAGTTGACAGTATATCCTTGTGTGCAAGAATTTGGAGAAACACACATGCACACAAACACACACACACACACTGAGTAAGATATTTCAAAAATAAATAGACACCCTCATTTTATCTATAATATAAATTGAAGTTGGCCGAGCGTTGTATCCCTTCTTGTCTTGAGGTTCAGTCTTCATTTGTGTATGTGTGCTTGTCTGTTCATATAACCTATGTACCTATCCGTTTGTCTGTCTATCTGTTTACTTTCATATCCATGTGCTTACATACATCTGCATATACATATATACATACACCTCTACACACACACATACATACATCTATCTACATAACAGCCCACTAACCATTCTACTCTACCTGTATAAGCAGTGGGTATGGGGTATGATATCTACTATGAGTATTTCCTATTTAGCATTGGGGAAGTTTCATTTATGAGGATGTACTCCTGTATTTGTCTGAGTGTTGGGTCCTTTGGGTGCTTGGATAAGATGCGGATGTCAAGTTGACCCAGGTTACCTCCATATTGGTCCTTGGCATGTTGGTAGAGTATGGAGAACTGATTTTTGTTGTCATATTGTCTCAAATGTTCATTTAGTCGTTCCGCAATGCTCCTAGATGTCTCCCCTATGTATGTCATGTTCATGTCTTTACAAGCACCTTCTATGCATCTTATACTGTAAACTACATTTCTAGTTCTACAGTTAATGCCAGGGCTAATCCTACTTACCATGCAGTTATCATTGGTGCATATGGTATTCTCAAAGGGGTATGTCCTACATAGTTGTGATCTAATGGAGTTTCCTGGCTTTTCAACAATCTTAATGTTGAGTTTGGTCTCCTTCAGAGCTTTCCTAAATCTACAGGCTAGTTTTCCATGGGCTGTGGCCTCTACAAACATCACTCCTTGATATTTGTCGGTTTTATACCACATGTTCACACTGTTTGCTTTGTCACAAGTTCTTTGTACCCTGTTCCATGAAAGTTGTCATTCCCATGCTTCACATCAGATCTCAGTGAAAAAGAAAACATTGCTTTTGTGTTTGCACTCCCAGTAATCCTAACAGCTCTTGAAGGAGCGGAATTAAAAAACAAAATTGTTAACTTGTAAAACTGGTATGGTTTGTGACAGGAAGAGCAACCAGATGTAAAAATATTGCTTCAAATCAGTACTCTTCCAACCTCTGCCAGCATAGAAAAATAGACGTAAAAAGGAACAAGGGACTATATTCTACGCTGATATATTTGGACTTGTGTCATCATATTGGTTGTTAGTCATAATCAATACGAGGTCTATTGATAGATGTTAATAGATTTCATGAAACTTATTGTCATGTGGAAATGTAGAGAGGATGAAGTTAAATGGCATTAAATTCACGAAATCAGGACTTCAGACTCTGTGTGTGTGTGTGTGTGTGTGTGTGTGTGTGTGTGTGTACTTATATAAATATACACAGATGCACTCTCACATATGTAGTTGTTATGAAGTACAAATGAGTTTGTCACGAATCTAGCTGCTTTACGAATGAACAAAATTAAACGTTGCAATAATAATGTAATTATGTTGTCAATCAACCCCGAGTTGAAGCAGTCACCTAACAACCAACACATAGCATTCTCTTGACTCCCTATTTCTGGTTCTAGCCATTTCATTTGCACCTTCAATTCCCTTGCTAATGTCATCATGTAAATGACACACACTTTGTTTTCACGATCTTATAAATATGAGGGTTTATAGCTATGAAAGAAATCAATATTTATTTATTAAGCTGCTCTTGTTGAACTCCAAGGTCAGCAGTGGAACTATACATTTTATGATAGAACACAGCACATAGTACATATAATATAATTATATACTGTATGTCTAATGGGAGAGCATATAGTGTATATATATATATATATATATATATATATATATATATATATAAATATACATGTAATTATATACTGT
>NC_069006.1:6124129-6130061 GCF_001194135.2 Octopus bimaculoides | reverse complement strand
TATATATATATATATATATATATAAATATATATATAAATATATATATATGTGTGTGTGTATATATATATATTGAACCAAATTCGATGACTGGCACCTGTGCCAGTGGAGCGCTAAGAGCACCATCCAAGCGTGATCATTGCCAGAGTATCTGTCTGGCTTCCGTGCCAGTGGCACGTAAATAGCACCATTTGAGCGTGATCATTACCAGCGTCGCTTTACTGGCACACACACACATATTTGGCTATTTTACCATTGTATTACTCAAATATGAAGAATCTTGAGTTCTATTTTTCCTGTTTTGCGTCACCATACCTGTATATATAAATATATATATAATTATATACTGTATATCTGATGGTTGAGCACACAATGTATATAATGTGATGTATATAATTATATCCTGTATATCAAATGGTAAAGCATGCAGTATCTTTTTACTTGTTTCAGTCATTGAACAGTGGCCATGCTGGGGCACTACCTTCAATGGCTTTAGTCAAATGAACCAATCTCACTGCTTACTTTTTTAAAGCTGGGCACTTATTCTAAGGGTCTCTTTTGCCAAACCACTCTTAGTCCCTATTGTCCCAAGGTCTCTTCTAACCTGGAGTAGTGACACCTATCAGGGTTCCAGCTCTGGCTTAACTAACATAGGTGAGGACAATCCATCTGAACACAGAGAATGCAGAAATATCTTTGCCTGGTGTCAGGGTGTGCAGTAAAACCTCCAAGAGTGAGGGGTCCCTAACTGTTGTTAGAGCAGCCTTCAAGGAGAGGGACACTCTGATATAAAAGCTACAGTTTCACTTGATTACTGGTCAGCTTGTTTCAGCCTGTCACTTGGTATTTATCACAGAGATTCAGAGAGAGCTACTAATGCTGTACAAGTGTTTGTCGCTATAATCGAGTCACGTACAGATGTCTCTTTACGACAACCTCATTAGTCATTCCATCTACTCAAAATCCTATGGCAATGGAAAAGCAGCGATGTGTGCCGACCTAACCAATTGGACACACACAGCAAGTTACAACTGTCATCTGTCACCTATGCTTCAAACCACGCAGCTCTGCAACGGGACTGAATAGCTATCTGAGAAGTCATGGACGGAAAGACAATAAGTAAGCACAAGAAAGATGGAACAGTCACCACACACACACACACACACACAGATAATGTCTGGACTTCCCATCATGCCTCACCTTCATCTATGTTCACTTATTTACATCCAGACTCTGTCTATGTTTGCTCAATGTTTCCAGAATGATAAACTTATTTTCGTTCTTTGATGTGGTCTATCAGCCTGCTAATAATAACTGTCAAATCTCTGTCCAATCAATCATAACACCTTAAGTAAGGAAAGGACTCCTTGCATAGTGTTGCCCCGAAATTTACCCCTAAATATGTACAGCACGCATGGCTGGCATACTCTTGGTTACAGATGTGTCCAGTCAGGTGTGACCTTTGGTTAAACAACAGCCAATTTCATTTTCTCCCTTCCTTAAAAACTAGATCCTCTTCTTTCCCTTCCCAGAACCCCATTCCTCTTTCTACTTCCCTTAAACTAATATCATCATCAAATTAAATATAAAAACAAAACATTCTTTTAACCTGTTTTCCTTGACCCATCCTGCCCCCTTGGAAGAATTTATGGAGCTTTGCACTCTGTCCCACCCTCTGCGACTCACAAAACAAACAAAATGGAGATGCACTTTTATCTCTTTTTGTCTTTTAAGAAGTCTCCTTCTTCCTCCCACTGTCTCTCCAATTGCACCTCTCTCTCCCTCTGCCCCTCCCTCCCTTCACTTGTCTCTCTCTCTCTCTCTCTCTCTCTCTCATATCTCCATTTGTATAAAAAAGCTGTTGACCAAATGTATTCTTTGCCAGTAACAAGTACAGAGCAATGTGTGAGACAGTGTACTAACTGTAATAACTGGCCTGGAATGATCACAGAAATGATCAAAGTGAATCATTTCAAAGAAACATTGACTAAAAATAAGTTGATAAAGTAACTGGACGAAGAATTCCAATTTTATATTATTTAAAATTATCGTTATTTTCAATAAAACTCGGCTATTAGCGGCAAGACAGATGTGAACTGAATTGAAATGGGGGTATTTGCGATACATCCAGTATTTCCAATAGTGAGAAGGTGAGGTGGTGTAATGCTTTGCCATCAAACTGGGACCAGAATAAAGAGGACGACTTGAAACAGCGTTAATTAGATTGTGATCTTTGATAGTGGAGCTTCACGTCTAACATAACAAAAGGTAGCAACAGATAAAGAGAGGCTATTAAGCGAATCTCTTTTGCATAATATGCCTGGGAAAGCATATGTTAAAATGATAATGAGTGAAACGGTATTGTATCCGCCTCAAAGACTCAGTCACACCGAATGGCAGCTAGTTTTTAACTAAATCAATTGAATGTTTCGCTTCATGTTTGCTGTTGTACGAAATCTATTGATATTTGGTGCTGGTCTATCTCATGGAAAATGCTGCTGGGTAGAGGAAGAGCGTGAAAATTAAATGTCATTAAATGTTCAGTTTCTTAAAGTAAGGTGATGAGGAGCAGCAGCATCATTGTCATCATCATTGTCATCGTCATCAGTCGTTCATGTTGCTGTTCTTCTTCTTCTTCTTCTTCTTCTCCTTCTTTCCTTTGTATGTAAAATCAATTTGAAATACCAGGAAAGAGAACTTATGTGATTTCATGTGTTCAGTCCTTTCCCTTATTGACTGTTTGATGAGAGTCAGAAATCACACATACACAAGGTGTGTGTGTGTGTGTGTGTGTGTGTTCATGTGTCTGTCTGTCTATGTATATAGATGTATGTATAAGTGTGTGTGTATAGATATGTATCTATGTATCTCTGTATGCATGTGTATATATATATATATATACACACACACACAAACACACAGACACAAATGCACATGTACATGTCTGTGTGCCTATATATAAATATATATACATATATACATTATATAAACACACACACATATCTATATGTATGTATGTATGTATGTATTCAGAGAGAGAGAAGAGAGTTATATAGTTTTCATGAAGCATTGTTTCAAATATATAAATGTTTTGGATTCTTTATATTGAAAAGCCAAAACAATGCAAATTACCAGTTTTGCTTCCTTTATTGCAAATCATTAAATATTATTTACTAATTTACTGCAGTGAAAATCCTTTACAGGTTCAAATATCTCTCTCAGGCATATTTGAACTGATCTGCAAGACATCTGCTTCTCTCCCCTCTACTCTTACTCCTTCTGATCTGGCACAAAACCACCTTCCTCAATACTACTCCCTCCTTCCGTTGAGTGGGGTCTTCTCTTGTAAATTATTTGATAACCTCACGGATGATGGTGCCACATAAAATGCACCCAGTCCATGCTGTAAAGTGGTTTACCCTTAGGAGGGGCATCTAGCTACAAGAACCCTGCCAAAGCAGGCAGTCCAGCTTGGGGCAGTCTTCTGACTTACCAGCTCCTGTCAAACTGTCCAACCCATACCAGCATGGTAAATCAGACATTAAATGATGATTATGATGAGGATATATTCATATATTTATGTTTGTTTTTGTGTTCAGTTGTAATTAAAGCAGTTTTACATTAACCTGAAGGATTGCCCTGTACTTTTGTAGAGTACAAATTTATTATTCTTAAACAAGAATATTATCGACTGTGACTTTGAAGTTTCAGCCAGCTAAGCCATCATCAAATAAATAAATAAATATATATATATATACACACACACACACACACACACACACATACACACACACATATATACATGTATACGCACACACACGTACACACATAATACATGTATTTGTGCATATATATAAGCATGTGTAAACATACACTTATGTATACATACTGTGTTAATTATTTCCGGTCTATCTTTCCCATTGTCAACATATTTTTCAATCCAATCTGTAGAGACTCCTCTTGTCACTTTATTGTTCTCCAGCTACTTATTACATTGAAGATCTCATCCAAGTTGAACAAAGCAGCTGATGTCGTTTATGAGTTGCTACTAGAAACAAGTGTTAGAATCTCTATTTGGAATACAAAGGAAATTATCCAAGCTGCTCTTCTATCATTGCCATCATCAGTTCCACTGTACCATTTCCATTTCCATCTCCAAACAGCGTGGAGAATGTATTTATTGGTTGGTGGGCGTGAATTCATCTTAAATGTCTTCCACTTCAAAAAGAACCAAGGTGTACATCGGCTGGTGGCATTTATTACTAGGCAGATACAATAAATATAAGTAATCCTGGCTGCCATAAATAGTGTTTAGAGCACAAGGTAAATGGATGGAGCTTAGTGAAAGAAACTGTTGCATCAAATGGGTGCATTCAAACAGCAATGGATGATTATTGTTTTCCTAATTTGGTGATGAAATTTTCCCTCCCTCCTTCCCTCTCTCTCTCTCTCTCTCTCTTCCTCTCCCACTCCTTCCTTCCCTCTCTCTTTGTCTGCTCTTTCTCACCCTCCACTCTATCTCTCCATCTCTCATCTACAAGTTGGTTCTTCTTTTATTTACAAATTACAAAGATTTTTTTCTCAACTTAAAGTAATTTAGTTCTTTGTAGGTTAATAATTTACACTAACCTAGTTACCTTCTTGGATTTATGTCCACTAGCTTTTATCTGCCAAGTCAGGCATGTTGTTGTCTCCTCCTCTCCCTTCTCTCTCTCTCTCTCTCTCTCTCTGCCTTTTTCCCTATAATAATGACCTCTGCTCCTAAAAATCTGTTTGATTTCATTTCATCTCTAATCAGACAATTCTGACTCACTTATCTCTCTGGCCTCCCCCACCCTCCTCCATGTTGTGTCTTCCACCTCCCCCAATGTTTTTCCAGCCCTTCTACCAGTTCCCTGCTGAATATCACATTTCAATAAGGATTTAGATATAAAATATTCTCCCACACTCCGGGAGACAAATTGAGGCTTCACTTCAGCATTTATTTTCTCAAATTTTGTTTATTATCCTGCTGAGGTCAACTTCCCTTTCATCTTTACATAGTTAATTAATAAAGTACCAGTCAAGTACCGTAGGGTCAATGGTATGGACTAATCCCCTTTCACCAAACTTAATTCCAGGGGCCTGTTTTACCTTTTACTTGTTTCAGTCATTAGACTGTGGCCAAGCTGGGGCATTGCCTTCAAGAATATTTAGTCAAACGAATCAACCCCAGCACTTTTTTTTAAGCTTGATATTTACTTTATCAGTCCTTTTTGCCAAATTGCTAAGTTACAGGAATGTAAATAAACTAACACCAGTTATCAAGTTGGGGGGGTAGGACAAACGCAGGCACAAAGGATTTACACATACACATACATACACACACACACACACATATGATGGGCTTCTTACAGTTTTCATCTATCCAATAGAATAAGTACCAAACCTTAAAAAAAAAGGTTCTGGGGTAATTTTGATTGACTAAAATTTCTTTAAGGCACTGCCCCAGCATGGCCACAGTCTAATGACAGAAACAAGTAAAATTTCGAAGATGGCCACAACTTATTGTTTGATAGCAGCCAAGACATTCTCCCATTAAAGCTAAGTCAGCAACTGAAATAAATCAGTGAACAAAATGACTGCAGAATAAATTAAAGATGACTGTAAAAGAAGTTTAAAAATTGACTATAACAGGAGTTTAAAGACAGCTAATGCAGGATGAAGAAAAATGTAAATAATAGGATGAATGGATTTACTGAGAAGATAAGATATAAAAAAAAAATAACAAGAAAAAATATGAAATGACATGTCACAGAAGACAACGTTTTTAGTATTTGATCTGCAGCTAGAATATTTAGTCCTTGGAATATACTACCAGACAGTTCTTAGTGTTGTTGTGCTTTTGACTTCTTTAGAAATTATTTATACAATGACGGCGGGGTGGGGGTGGGG
>NC_069006.1:6120691-6123758 GCF_001194135.2 Octopus bimaculoides | reverse complement strand
GTGTGTGTGTGTGTGTGTGTGTGAAATAGGAAGATTGGTCCAGTGTAATAATGGATGGATGGTCAGAGTTGTGTGCAATGTGTTGGTTGAGTAATATTAATTTATAATATGCATATGGTATATTGGTGGAGCAATATCAATTTGTTTTATGTGCTTGCATCATTGTGTGTGGTTAAGCAGTATGCTTCCTGAACACATGGTTTCAGGTTCAGTTCCATTGCATGGCACCTTAGGAAGTGACTTCTGCTACAGTTCCAGTTCGAATTCTACCAAAGCCTTGCGAGTGAATTTGGTAGATGAAAACTGAAAGAAGCCCATTGTGTTTGTGTGTGTTTCTTTGTCTTGTCATGGCATGGTAGTTGTAAATGATTGTCACTGTCCTACAAGCTGTGTCATTCATTGCTAATTAAACATTTAGAATTTAGGAGGGGGCTAAGCAGAAGGCACCTGTCCAAGATACCAAGCAGTGGAATTGAACCCAAAACCTATTGGCTGGGAAGTAAACCTCTTAACCACACTGCCCATCCCTACACTTGTGTTGTTCTATTTCTAGAATCCAACCTGTTTGCCATTTACGCTGTCATTAATTGTATGCTTTGCAACACATTCCTGACTCTACATTGAATGCCTTCTCTGATTAAATGTGAGTTCTTCCATCAGATGAGGCCATCACATTATTTCCTTCTGACTTTCTCAGAGTGTTTCGTCAGCAAAGATATTGGAATGGTTTGCCATTACCTTCCCCTCCTGGATGACCGTTGGCCAACAAGGAACTCATCCTGCTGGGGTAGCCAGACATCCTCCTCACAAGAGTAGCAAGCTATTCAAGTAGGGGAACCAGTTTAGTCACTGACCACTTGACCATGGACTGGTGGTACTGGTTTCCATGGTACCAGTAGCAGATCTCGCTAACCTGTGATGAGATCACTGACCTGACAACTAGATGCCAGAGTATCTTGATAAAACAACAACCATATATATATATATATATATATATATATATATATATATATAATCATCATCATTTAATGTCTGCTTTCTATGCTGGCATGGATTGGACTGTTTGACTGGAACTGGTAAGCCAGAGAGCTGCATCAAGTTCCAGTCTGATTTGGCATGGTTTCTATGGCTGGTTGCCCTTCCTAATGCCAACCATTCCAAGAGTGTAATGGGTGCTTTTTCTGTGCCACCAGCATGGGTACTATTTACATGACACTGGCAACAGCCGTGACTATGATTTCACTTGGCTTGGTGACCCTTCTCAAGCACACCATGTTCCCAAAGGTCTGAGTCACCTGTCACCTCCATGAGGCCCAACATTTGAAGATCATGCTACTGGCAAGAGCCACCATTATGATTTCACGGGTGCTATATATATATATATTAAACATTATAGCATTTTAGAAAGCTATTCTAAATTTTAAAATGTAACAATAAATAGTGAAAATATACATATCTTTTTTCCATCCCCTAACCCTAACCCTAACCCAAATTCAACTTATTATAGGTGTGGATGTGTGGCAAGAAGTTTCCTTCCCAACCACATGGTTCTGGGCCCAGTCCCACTGCATCGCAAGTGTCCTCTACTATAGCCTCCGGTCAATCATGTGGTTGGAATGCAAACTTCTCACCGTGCAACCACAATGTTCTCTTCATCAGTGATATTGTCTTAAGTTTTGTATTCTGCTACAAGAATAGTTTCGATATCAGCCGGCATAGAACTTGCTGCCGAGACTGGATATAATATTGGTTAGTTTCCATACGCAATATTAGATTACATAAGATATTAACAATAAAATATATATGTACATAAATAAATAAATAAATTTAAAAAATCAATAAATATTGATTGTTAGTCGAAAGTCTGTACAAGTCCTGAGAATTTTAGAATTTCCCATAGAAAGTCATGTCTTTCTTTCTTTCTTATTTCAAGTATCGTTGACATCTGGCATGGTTCTTGTTGAAGAGAGAGGGAGTGAGTTTTCTAATGTATTTTTTATACCTGATTACACTAGCTATTGCCTTCTGTTGGTGACAGACTCGTTTATATTTAGTAATTATTTAGTAATTATTAGGAAGCGAGGAAAAGGTGACAATAATATTGTCACCTTCTCTCACTCAGTGTTGCTTTCTCTCTTCTTTCAGTATGATGAGGCAGATAAAGAAATGCTCTTATTGTTAATATTCTATTATATTATTATAATACTGAGCTGACAGAATGGTTAGCATGCCTGACAAGATGCTTAATACCATTTCGTCTGTCTTTACATTCTCAGTTCAAATTCCACCAAGAGTTACACACTGGGGTCGATATAATCAACTAGTCCCCTCTCACCAAATTTCAGGCCTTGTGCCTTTACTAGAAAGGATTATCATTATTATTGAGTGAGAGAGCAGTGCCTGCCATCAAACTGACACTGAGGTACAAATATACAAAGCCCAGTATACCCATCATGACTACCCGTCTGATAAGGGTACACCAGGCACATCCATCACAACCGTATGTGCGTGACATGGTGATCTCATATCAAGATAAACAGCGCATGAGCTTACAAGGGGGGGCCCAGTTAGAATTTTCTTCAGGTTGAGTAGCCCATCCTGCTCAAAAGGTCCCTGAATAAGGGTCGTTTAAGGATGATTAACGAAACCCCTGGTGTTTCCAGAGGTGAATTACTCAAACCCCAAAGAATTTGTCTCAACACATGACTATGATGCTCCCCAACTACCCCTGCTTATGATCAAAGCTTCTTATATCGTCAGCTCCTAAGGAACAAGCCATGTTATTGAGCAAAATATTTGCTATTATTTCTAGTATCATTATTATTATTATTAATATTATTGGAAAATTATTTTGAAGAAAACATTTACTTAGTTTTTTTTGTTTTTGTTTTACTTTAGATTTTATTTTGTTTTTGCTTTTATTTCTCATGTATTTTTGTCTGAATTACAAACACCCTGTACCCCTCTCCAAAAAAAAAAAAACCATGAAAGACTCTATGAAAGCAAAAACACTTGTGCCAGTTGCTCACCATTTCCCACACAGTCTCACACACACACACACACACAC
>NC_069006.1:6118718-6119945 GCF_001194135.2 Octopus bimaculoides | reverse complement strand
TCTCTCTCTCTCTCTCTCTTATTCTTTCATTTCCTTCTTCTTGACAATATTTCTCTCTACTTTCATTTTCAATCTTCTTTCTTCCTTCATTTCTTCTTTTTTGTTCTTTGTTTCACTCCACTCTCTCTCTCTCTCTCTCCCCTCTCTCATTCCATCCTCTCTTTCCTCCCTCTCTCTCTCTCACTACCTCTCTAATAGCTACACTATACACAGACTCACAGTGTTGTATATGTTTGTTATTATTTTCGTTTGCTGGATGCTGATGAAGGGGCCCATGCCCATAGCCTTTGTTCACTGAGATTGATGTTATTAATATTCTTGTTGAACATTTGTAAATCAACGCCTGCAAAAAAGACCCGAACCAGGAGGGAGTTCCAGAGGGATGATACCTAAGGAAGGAAGGACTGGGTGGAACTGGTGAGGGAGAATGCAGTGATGGGGGAGATGAGGGAGGGATGAGGAAGATGAGAGTGACTGAGCAGAGACAGCCTAAGTCCAATCAAATCCTCGGAGCAGAGGCCATTACAGTAGCAGTGGAAAAGGCCCAGAGAGGACACAGCTGACCTGCAGGTCAGAGTGGGGTTATATGTAGTGTGGTAGGTTCTTTTAGGTCTGGGGTTTAAGAGAATTAAGATAATTTTTCCAAGTAAAGTAGAACTGTTTTATCATCATTAAATATTGCCAGATTACTGAAGCAGCAGCAGCAGCAAAGTTTCTCTTCAGTTCATACAGGAGCCTCACCGGGGCTGCTATCACATTGTGCCAGTCACTGTCAAAACCCCAGATGTTTTCAGACCCCACACTGCTGATTCTTTCTACAACATCAGAATAACTGCAGAAACAAAAACATGCACACACAAACATATATACACACATACATATAATATATCATCATCATCATGATCGTCATTTAACGTCCGCTTTCCATGCTGGCATGGGTTGGACTATTTAACTGAGGTCTGGAGAGCCAGAAGGCTGCACCAGGCTCCAATCTGATCTGGCAATGTTTCTACAGCTGGATGCCCTTCCTAACGCCAACCACTCCAAGAGTGTAGTGGGTGCTTTTTATGTGCCACCAGCATGGGGGCCCGTCAGGGAGTACTAGCATCAGCCACATTCAGATGGTGCTTTTTACATGCCACAGGCACAGGAGGCCCAAAAGTAGCTTTACCATTATCACATAGGCACTTTAAATTTCTTTTTAAAAAAAGAAAATTATATATATAT
>NC_069006.1:6117383-6118071 GCF_001194135.2 Octopus bimaculoides | reverse complement strand
CAATCTAGTTATCTGCTACTTACCTACCTACCTACATATCTATCTATCTATCTATCCATCTATCTATCTATCTATCTATCTATCTATCTATCTATCTATCTATCTATCTATCTATCTATTTATCTATCTATCTATCTATCTATCTATCTATCTATCCATCTATCTATCTATCTATCTATCTATCCATCTATCTATCTATCTATCTATCAACATCTTTTACTTGTTTCAGTCATTAAACTGTGGCCATGCTGGGGCAATGTCTTGAAGAATTTTCGCTGAATGAATCAACCCCAGGACTTAATTTTTCTGCTAAGCTTAGTACTTATCCTATCAGATTCTTTTGCTGAACCGCTAAGTTATGGGGACATAAACACACCAACACCATTTGTCAAACAGTGGTGGGGAACAAACACAAACACACACACACACACACACATATTGTGTTTTTATATATATATATATATACACAATGGGGCTTCTTCCAGTTTCAGCCAACCAAATTCATTCACGAGTCTTTGGTCAGCTATAGTGGAAGACAGTTGCCCAAGATGCCATGCAATGGGACTGAACCTGGAACCATGTGGTTGGGAAACAAACTTCTTACCACACAGCCATGCCTGTATGTGTGTGTGTGTGTGTGTGTGTGTGTGTCTGTGTGTGTCTGTGTGTGTCTCTGTGTGTATATATA
>NC_069006.1:6102928-6116635 GCF_001194135.2 Octopus bimaculoides | reverse complement strand
TAATAATTAATTCGTTTTATTGGCCACAAGGGCTAATATCAATTAAAAACATCTAAAGACAAAGACAGGACGAAGGTTACAATGGGTTTTGTCCGAAAAGGTAGGAAAGTTCGTCTAAACAGAGGCAGAAAACGGAGAAAGATATAATGAATAAATAGATAAATAAATAAGTAGAACTCCCAAAGGGGGAGGCGCTTCGAAAAAGGAAAGGTTACACGTGGAAAAACCCATAAAACCGCGGGAGCCTGGTCAGAAAAAATAAGAAAGGGGTATAGAGCCCTTTCTCCTTTTACATTACCTTAATAATAATAATAATAATAATAATAATAATAATAATAATAATAATTCAGAAGCTTAAAGCTTAAAAGTGTTCACTGTGCACTGACTAAAGAAGATAGTCTAATATTGGGGCATAAAAGCCCTCAATGGAGAAAAGTGGGCTTTCCGTACTCATGGGACTCAGACCCACACCTCTCTGTTTCCATAAGAAGTGTGCTACCATTATACCAACATACCCACTCAAACCATTGCAGAAAATCCCTCGTTTCTAGAAATTCATCATGTTTCGTGTCTCGTTGAGGTCATTCATATTTCTGCACTCAAAACAATACTAATAATAAACTAGGATCAAATGAATCAACTATGAGCTTTTGCCCTGTAAACATAGAGAATAGGGAGTCTTGAAACATACATGGTGTTGATAGGTGATGTGGTTTAATGGTATAAAACGATTGTTGTTATCTTCTCATAACAAGTCTTTTCCTATAGCTGTGTATTTGGTGGAATCAGTGTACCAGCCCTTCTTGTTCAACCAGGAGTTTTACGTTGCTTTGCGCCAAGTTTGTCGTCTTATCATCTCAAAAACTCATTTCTCTCCTGTTTTTTTTTGGTAAATTCTTTGAACTGTGATAGCAATTTCTGATTTAGGCCCATGGCCTGCAGTTTTAAGTGTGGTTAGTGGGGATGTTGTTTGTTCTAGATGATGATTAGTGGTGGCATAAATGATGGTTAAGGTGGTGGGTGTGGTGATGATGATGATGACGATGATGATGTTATTCAATGGTGTAAAGCAACAGCAGTGTTGCTATCTTCTTATTGCTGGTCTGTTCTTGATGATGATGATGATGACAGTGGTGGTGGTGTGGCAATGATGGTATGACGTTGGCATGGCAGTTATGATTATGATGGTTATCATCATCATTACCATAGTGATGACGACTATAATGATGATGATGATGATGATGATGATGACGGTGATGACTGTGTCAGATTCTAATTGATCAAAATGTCACAAGGAACCCATTGGAAAATGGAACAACATCTGAGATAAGACATGAAGGAACATAAAAGACTGAGTAAGAAGAAAAGATAAGCATGACTGAGGTGGTGGTGGTGGTGGTGGTGGTGGGAGGATGGATTTGGGGTGGGGGGTGCATGGTTGAAGGAGGAGGAGAAGCAAAGAAACAGAGGGAGGAGGAGAAAAAAACAAAAAACAAAAGAAGAGGTTGGAAAGAGGAAATGTTAAAATGTTTGACGAGAAGAAAACATAGAAAAATATAAAAAGATTGTATCTTGTTTTTCTTAATTGCAAATATCCTTTATCTCTTAGATTTTCATTGTCTGATCTCCTTTGATGCTTCCATTGAAGTCAACTGCTTTTGTTTTTTGTTTTTTTTATTGTTGTTGTTGCTACTGCTATGGATTCATTATTGTTGAGAGTTTCATGTAAAGATATTCATCAATCATCAGAATTTGAATTCAATAAAATATCTGGAGTTTCGTTTTGTTTTGTTTTTTGTTGTTTTTTTTTAACTGATTGGGTTTCCTTTGTTCTTTTTTTGTTTTGTTTCCCCCCCAGATCCAAGACACAGTTGAAGCTATTGTTCAACACTTAATCGAATACCAAGAGAAACGTGTTAAATCTCGCAACCACAAATGTGACATCTCCTGTGATAAAAACTGCCTGCATTCCAAATGCTGTAAGATTTCGCCCAAAGGAGTTGAACCGACGACAGGAAGTGTCAATAGTAACAGCAGCAACGACCATGGCAGGTAAAGGTGCTACTTTTTTTAGGGGGTTTAAAGAGGGTTTAAAGAGGGTTCTGTGTCCTTTGACACTGTTGATATTGATGTCGTTTCTATCCAATCGGAACGTTGCCGTGTGCAAGAAATATGTTTGTGAGGCAGGGAAGGAGCGATTCTAGAATGGTTGACATCCCAAAAGGAAATATGGTTAATGTGGCTCCTTGATGTTTGCATATTTATTGAAGCCCTTTGCCTCCTATGGAGCCAGTGCTGGATTAACCATTGAGCAAAATAAGCACATGCTTAGGGCATCAAGGGAAAGGAAAGTGGGAGCATCACAGAAATGGTAAATGGTTTATGGCACAAAAGAAATACACTTTAAACTTGTTAAATAAAATTCAGGATGTCTTATTTCTACTAAGCATAGAAGCAGATGTGTTATATAAAACTAATTTCAAAGATTTTATCAAAGGCTTTACAATCAAAAAAAGAGTTGGAGAAAGCATTTCAAATATAAATAGAGGAGAAGTATACAAAACTAAACATTATTTTCCATCTTTCTCTTAGTTTTGTTTCATTTTGAGAAATAAAAATTCATTTTATGGTTTATTATGGTTCATATTTTGAATTACATATATATGGGGACACCAAAACCTTTTAAGTGCATTGGGGCCTCTATAGGTCTTAATCTGGCCCTGTATAGAGCATAGGCCATTGTTCACTTTTCTCCTCTATTCTCAGTTCTGGGCTGTCCTTAAAGTGTAGCCTAGCTATCTCCTCTCGTGACCCAAAGGAAGATCTTCTTCCATATCTTGTTGGTTTTTGAATTGCCACTGATGCATCTGTAACTTTGCATTTTTCTAGTTAGGGTTGTTGACCCCTTATGCAAACCCACTTTTACCTCTGGCAAGTGGTCAACCAAATTAATCTGGCTTCTGTCCTTTGACCTGTCCAGCACGTGAGGCCCTACCATGAGCTTGCACTCCACTGGCATAGCTCTCAGGGTCATTGAGATACACGAGCTATTGCAAGGCAGCAAGGGTTTCACTTTGATGGAGTTGGGTCCTGGGTGGTAAAACATAATAAGGGCAATGTAAATAGATGAAGGATGAAAGTAAACAAGTTCCTTGTCCTTCTTCCTTTTTCAGGTTGGTCTCATTGCTGCAGAGAAATCGGGCCAACCGAGCGGCAGCGGCGGCAGCGGCGGCAGCAGCAGCGGCAGCAGCAGGAGTAGCGACAACAGCACCAGTGAGTGAAAGTATGCTCATTACTACAACACCGTCCACTAGTGTCACGGACTCTTCGACATCTACTTCTACGGATGTTGTGCCTCCCTCTACTCCGGTCATTTTTAACTTTGCAAACATCCAAGGCAGCAACAGCTTACTCATTGTAAGTGGCCAAACCACAAACCCCCTCTCTATCATTTCGAACTCCATGACAAACCAACAACCCATGTCCAGCACTGGACAGCCGGTCGGTTCGGCCATACAGCCCACCTTAGGAACATCGGCACACACTTTGGGAACAGAAATTAAAGTCGAGCCAGGAAGCACCAGTTCAACCAGTTCCGCGATTACGCACTCCACTTCTAATAGGGCGATGTTACCTGTTCCTATGGCAACAGAAATCTCAGAAACGGGTCATACTTCGAAAGATGTTCCAAAAGAAATCAACATTAAGACTGAACCCATGAACATATTCTCTCCTGCTTTCCATCTCTCTCATGACGATGTCCAAAAAACCCTTCAGGCAACAGTTTCTTCGGCATCAGATTTCGCTTCCACTTCTATGGACTCCAAAGATGTCTCCACTGACCTGACTAACTGTGATAACCTAACTCTCAATACTGCTTCTCTTCAGAACAATGATCTCAGTTTGGATAGCCTTGACATTCTGGATCTGCCCGATCTGGAGAAACTTTATTCCAATATGAACCCGTCTTCATCTGATCATTCTACATTTGATAGCATTAGCCGTGACTTCATCACTTGCGCCAGCTGTTTAGACTCTCAGCGAACAACGCAGCAACAAAATCCAGCACAACAGGAAGAGCAACAACAGCAACAACAACAACAACAATCTCAGCCACAGCAGCAGCAGCCACAAACTCATCCTCATCAACACCATCATACACAACAGGCTGGGCAGTCACAGACACATCACAATTCAGGGGGACAGCAAGGGCAACCATCGTCACAATCCCAGCATACCATTCTACCAGATTCAAGCATCTCGCAATCTACAGAATCGCACTCAAATTCTGAACAAGCACCAATTACAGATTTTTGCCCAGAGTGGTCCTATACAGAGGTAGGTGACTTTTTTTTTCCCCCTTTCAAAGCTTTACTTGAAATATTTGCTGTGGTTATTTTGACCCAAAGCAGCCCTAATCATAGCAGCCTATTATCTTCGGTGCCTTCCTGGCACTTGAAAAGACATTCGAGCGAGTTCATTGCCAGTACCGCTGGACTGGCTCCTGTGCAGGTGGCACGCAAAATACACCATTTTGAGCGTGGCCATTGCCAGTACCTTATGACTGACCTTCGTGCTGGTGGCACGTAAAAGTACCTACTACATTCTTGGAGTTGTTGGCGTTAGGAAGGGCATCCAGCTGTAGAAGCTCTGCCAAATCAGATTGGAGCCTGGTGTAGCCATCTGGTTCACCAGTCCTCAGTCAAATCATCCAACCCATGCCAGCATGGAAAGCGGACGTTAAACGATCATGATGATGATGATGTTCCTGCCATCACTATCCCAGCTTTACTACAAGCTCTGATATCATCATATACTATATATGCATTGAAAATACAAGCTTGTATATCTAATGCATCATTCCTATCATTTAGATGGTTGGATGTAATATGAAGATTTGGTGTCTCTTTCAAAACAGAGACTCTTTCAAACAGACATAATACATTTGTTGAACATTGACCTACAGTGGTCATGTCAGAGACGGAGTTTCTTTTTGTCAGTTGAATCCTTTCAAGAGGTGTATCATTGGTTTCACAATTCCATTTTAGTCTGTGGTGGTCATATATAAAGATGACTAAAAAAGAAATTATTGAATCTTTACCAAAACTGAAGCAGACAATGGTATATTTCTAGCATCAAATACATGTTTATGTTCATACTTAGGCATATACCAGTTCATAAACCCTGTGGATTAAATTTTAAATCCTCTCTAAAAATTAAAATATATTTTTTGTGCTACAGTAAAAGTAAGATATTGTTTTGTTATTGGCAGCCAATTGTTTGGGTAAAAATGTAAAAAAAGATTGGACGAGTGGATTTGATAGACGGAAACTGCAAAAAGCCCGTTGTATATATGTATATGTATATATATATATATATATGTGTGTCTGTGTTTGTCCCCCCCAACATCGCTTGACAACCGATGCTGGTGTGTTTACATCCCCGTTACTTAGCGATTCGGCAAAAGAGACCGATACAATAAGTACTAGGCTTACAAAGAATAAGTCATGGGGTTGATTTGCTCAATTAAAGGCAGTGCTCCAGCATGGCCGCAGTCAAATGGCTGAAACAAGTAAAAGAGTTTTTTCACAGAAGGAAAACGGTTCCTCAGTTTCTTGTCCTTTTCTTTCTTCATGAAGTAGTAGCAGCCATTCTGAAAGTCTGTCAATTAACTGTTACACAAGTGAAATAGTTTATAGGTGTGGCTGAGTGATTAAGAGGCTTACTTCCCAACCATGTGATCTTGAGTTCAGTCCCACTCCTTGGTACCTTTGGTAAGTACCTCCTATTATAGTCTCAAGCTGACCAAACCCTTGTGAGTGGACTTGGTAGGCAGAAACTGAAAGAAGCCTACCATGTGTGTGTGTGTGTGTCATTGTGTTTGTCCCCCATAACCACGTGACAACTGGTGTTGGTTTGTTCACATCCCTGTAACTTAGCAGTGCAGCTAAAAGATACCAATAGAATAAGTACCAGGCTTTAGAAAAATAAATGGATTTGTTCCACTAAAGCTCTTTGAAGTGGTGCCCCAGCATAGCCACAGTCCACAGATTGGAACAAGTGTAATATAAAAGAACCCTTAAGTAAATAAAAAAAACTTGGCTGTCGATAACAGGGAAGTACAGAGAGTAAAAATGACTGTGTGTAATCGTAATAGCATTGCTGAATAATTCTTGTTTTTCTCTTAACAGGGCAGTACCAAGGTTCTTGTGACAGGGCCTTGGTTTTCTACAAGTTGTTCCTATAGCTGTGTATTTGGTGGAATCAGTGTACCAGCCCTTCTTGTTCAACCAGGAGTTTTACGTTGCTTTGCGCCAGGTTTGTTGTCTTATCATCTCAAAAACTCATTTCTCTCCTGTTTTTTTTGGTAAATTCTTTGAACTGTGATAGCAATTTCTGATTTAGGCCCATGGCCTGCAGTTTTAAGTGTGGTGAGTGGGGATGTTGTTTGATACCACTGATCTCAGTGCTAGATTAGTACTTTATTTTACTGGCCCCTGGAGGGATGAAAGACAAAATTAACCTCAGCTAGATTTGAACTCAGTTGGTAAGGAGCCTGAAGAAAAGTCACAAAGCATTTTTTTTTCTGATGTTCTTACAATTCTGCCTGCTTGCTTCCATTGTTTTTCAGTGTTTCAATCACTTTGGTAACTTTCTGACAATGAAAAAATAATAAAAATGCCTCGTTGCCTCTTTTTGTCCTTCTTTGCTTGTAGGGACACTGCGTTTCATTTTGCAACCTTAATATACCACCAAAAATATTAAACAGTCGATGCTCTGTCGTCCTACTTTTTGTGTTAGCCGTGCAATTTAATCACTTTTAAGTTATTCTCTACAGATTTTCTACAGAATTTAGAGCAAGCATTGAAAGTTATGATGTTTCATATAGGTATACATTTATGTAAACAATGTGATCATCATCATCATCATCATCATTTAACGTCCGTTGTCCATTCTGGCATGGGTTGGATATTTTGACCAGGCTGGCATGCTGGAAAGCTACACCAGATTCCAGTGTGATTTGGCACAGTTTTCTATGGCTGAATGCCCTTGCTAACGCCAACCACTCTGAGAATGTAAGGGGTGCCATTTGCGTGACACTGGTATCTGCCATGACTGCGATTTTGCTTGGCTTGATGGGTCTTCTTTTCAAGTATGACATAATGCCAAAGGCCTTGGTCATTACCTCTGAAGATAGAAAAATAGGTGATGGGTGTATATGAATACTGCAAGAGTTATTGCTCCTTTTTCAGTGCCACATCCAACCCATTAACCATCCACGAACCAACATTGCTTAAACAGCCTCTAAGTTTAGTGGTGTAACACTGTTAAGTAGACTAATTTACATGTTAAACGCATACCTGGTACCTGGGAAATACATATTAAAATATGGGCCATCCATGTATCTACTCTACAGCAAGACATTTATAATTGTTCCATCTATAGTTCTAATCTCTCATCAACTGGCACAAAGCCACACCTCCTCAATACTTCTCCTTCCCCTCAGTTGTCTTGCAAGGTACATGGTGACTCTGTCAGTGCTGGTGCCACATTAGAAGCACCCAGTACACTCTGTAAAATGCTTGGTTTTAGGAAAGGCATCCAGGTGTAGAAACCATGCCAAAACAGTCTGTGGAACCTGGTGCTGTTAAACTGTCCAACCCTTGCCAGCATGGAAAACAAATGGTTATGACGATGATGATGATGACAATCATCATCATCATCATTGTCATCGTCGTCGTCATTTAATGCCTATTTTGCATACTGTATGATGAGTTGGATGGTTCAACAGAATCTGATGAGTCTGAGGATTGCATCATTTTCCAGTCATCTCTTGTGGCATGGTCTCTACAGCTCAAAGCCTTTCCTAATGCCAACCACTTTACACACTGTTCCAGGTGAAGCTGCCAAGGGGCTTGCAAGACTGTGAACCCCCCAAAGAAGGGCAGCATTATACAAGGAAATGGGGAGTAAAAGTATGAGAGAAGGGTCCAGAGCTGAACAGGTTTCTTAATGGAGAGGAGCAACATGACTGCTCGTATTTTTGAAGAAATAGTTGGGGGTGATTGAGTGGAGATGGAAAGAAATAATAATAGTGATGCTGAGGGCATCTGAAGTGGTCCCTAAAGGTATGAGGGGAGTTGAAGTGAGTGAGGACAGACAAACTGGGTGTGTGGGTGGGTGAAAGTTGCAAGAGTGGAAAATAGGTGGCAGCTGTAAAGAATCAGTTGGGTTTGAAGGATGGGTGTAAGGGGTGGCGGGATGACCAGTGATGGAGGAGGTAAGGGGGTGATAGAGGATGACTGACGGTGCAGGAAAAAGTGATGAGAGGGGAAGGATGAGAGAGAGAGAGAGAGGGTTAGAGGAGCACTGGTGAAAGAGAGAGAGAGAGGCTGATGTAGTGCATAAGGAGGCTTCAGAGCTTAAGGTGATGGTGGAGAAGGAGAGATAATATGAGTTAGTTACTACGAGGAGCAGAGGCCTTTACAGTATGGTAGAAAGGACAGAGAGAGGAGACATAGTATAGCTGTGAGTTAGAGACTGGACAGAGTGATGGTATGTGTGTGTGTGTGTGTGTGTGTGTGTTTGAATTCATGATAGACAGTTGAATGGTTTTTCACCAGATGACATGCAACAAAAAAGAAGAGAATGAAACTATTTTCACAACATGTCTGCTCGTGTCTGCTCAGTCAACTAATAAGCTTTATTAAAATTGTTTTGTTTTAATTATTTTAATTCATAATCACATTTGCTACTCCTTTGAAACTTGGCAGAATATAACCTCTCCCAATGGATACGGCATGGATTTTTTTCTTCTCCCTTTTTTTTATTCTGCTACTTTTCCTGTTTTTTTTTTTTTATGGCTGAGTTGATCGATTATATATTTTTCTAAATGATGGCAGGTATGAATTAGTGATAGTTTTTAATCAATAAATATCGACAGATTTCAATGAAAGGTGGTTTGGGATTGTTTATTAGGAATATTGAACATGTTTTGGTTGTGTCAAAAAGACATTGACATTAATTCTATGAAAGTCTCCAGGTAACACTAAAAGACAAGAGAGAGACTCTTGTTGGCACTTTTTTGTTTTACTCTTGCACCACCTTGGCACAAAACAACCAATAAATGAATAGAAAAATAAAATTTTTGAATATATTTTTTCTCTTGATTTTTTTGAATTAAGTTGGTCACTCCTGCATACTAATTAACAGCATACTAACTAATTAAATTCACATTAATAAATTAAACAGCATGTTTTTGATGATAGTAAAAAAAGCAGGCGTTTGGAAGTTTTTGCTGTTTAAAACATTTACAAAATTATGTTTTGTTTTATATTATTTTTATATTCAACCTACAAATATATGTTTTTTATATTACTTTATTTTTTAGCTAACAAAAATATTTCTTTCTTTTTATTTTATTTTATATTTAACCCTTTCACATTTAAATTCTGTCAAATGTAATGCTTATTTATTCACATTTTTTTAATTAATCCTGCATTATCTCATAGTTTCAAGATTTCAATGGCATGATTGTTTATTATTTTCAGAATGACATTGTAGAGTTGGTGTGAGAGGCCAGATCTGGTTAGTTTTAACATAAAACAGGTAGAATATCTGGGTCAGATATGGCTAGTTTACTGATCTGAGGAAATAACTTTCTGCAAACCGTTTCAACCAAGCACTGAAATCTTTTCTGAAATTGTAAACATTCTGATAACCTTAAGCACTAGATGGAGGCTGTGTAGTAAGAAGTTTGTTTCCTAGCCACATGGTTCTGAGTCCAGTCCCACTGCAGGACACCTTGGACAAGTGTCTTCTACTATAGCCTCAGGCCAACCAAAGCCTTGTGAGTGGATTTGGTAGACAGAAACACACACACACACACATATATATATATTTATGAGTGTGTGTCTTTGTGTCTGTGTTTGTCTCCCATCACTGCTTGACAACTGGTGTTAATGTGTTTACATCCTCATAACGAAGCAGTTCAGCAAAAGAGACTGATAGAATAAGTACTAGGCTTTACAAAAAAAATAACAAGTACTGGGCTCAAATCGTTCAATTAAAATTCTTCAAAGCAGTGATCCAGCATGACCACAGTCTAATGACTGAAACAAGTAAAATATAAAAGATATGATAGACTCTACTAAAGACACCTTAATTAACCATAATTAAGAACCACCTTAATTACCCAATCAGCTACCCTTGTTGATTAAACATCTTCTGGGTAAAACAATTTATAAAAAAAAATTAGTTTTTTCCCAAAATAAGTAAAACCCACATTTTTGCCCATCTTGTGGTTCCCTCCAAAACCCCTGAATCTGTTCACAATTAAACTAAGAAAAAGAGGAGATACAATATTCTATTAGTGTCCCATTACATCTCACATTGCACATTGTGACCATTATACACCCACAAGAGTGTATAACACGGTCCCATTTCAACCATGGGTTGAGTATACCTAAAGTGGTTAATTTCAATTACCCTAACTTTTTCTTACTTTTGATCACTGGTACTCCAGCAATAATCATTATGTATTTTTAATGCCAATTTGGACTACATTATCTAAAATATTGTTTTTATATTCAAGACGATAAGGTGTAATTTGAGGGAGATTTAGTGACTATTTCTAACAGGTAGAGCTATCAAATCAGAGCCCCGCAGTTGGTTCAGTGATATTATTTATATTATGTTTATATTTGTTTCTTTGTAGCACATGAACCCCCAGGTCTTGTAACTTTACATGTCCAAAGTGAACACTACATCATATCAACCACAGTACTTTTTGAATATAAAGCGAGAGAAAAGCAGCAGTCCTCCCAGAGCCAGCAGGACTGGTTCTCTGTTGACGGTGAGAACATGGATTTATTGTCATTGTTGTTGTTGTTCACATTTTAATTTAATATCACTACCACCACCACCACCATCATCGTCTTGTATTTTGTTTAATTTGTTCATCTGAGCTTGAAGTTTAACATGTTAACTGCCACAGCCTGTTACCGGAACTTACTAGTGATGCTATATATTTCTGGTCACACAGCATACTGTTTAATTACAAGCAAATGGAATTTGGTTTGCATTTCTACAATATTTCATAATTAAACTTTAATATTTAGCATTCATATTATTTAAATATCCTTGAAACCATGTCAAAGGTATAGAATAAAATATTTCCTCAGATTATGAAAACTTACCACCAGTGGCTATGTGATGTTTGCAATGAACCACTGTTGATACATGTGGCAGTTAACATGTTAATGCTCAAAAACCATTGTTTTTTTTTTTTTGTGTGTGTGTGTGTGTGTGTGTGTGTATGACCTTCAAGTGTTTTTGTTGTTGATGTTGTACAACTGTAGCCAACTCTTGTTGTGTAAATTTGATATCAAGTTAACTATCCAAACTATCATAACCACTGCCCCTCCTCCCGTAGTTAATGGAAGCAACATTCATCTGTGCTCCATGAAAGGTCAAAGAAGAGCTGACCCTTACTCTATAACAAGTTGAACCATTTTATAGAAACTCTCCCTTTCTCTCCTCCTTTCTTCGTTGTTATTGTTGTTGTTTAGTCCAAGGTCAAAGCTGTTTTAGCCATGACCACTTTTTCTTTAATTTCCTTCTCCAGGCAGGTGTGGCTGTGTGGTAAGAAGTTTGCTTCCCAGCCACATGGTTCAGGGTTCAGTCCTGCCATGTGGAACCTTGGGCAAATGTTGTCTACTATAGCTTCAGGCTGACCAAAATCTGGTGAGTGGATTTGGTAGATGGAAACCGAAAGAAGCCCATGATGTGTGTGTGTGTGTGTGTCAGTTTGTCCCACCACCACCACTACTTGACAAATGGCGTTGGTGTGTTTACGTCCCTGTAACTTAGCGGTTCAACAAAAGAGACTGATAGAATAAGTACCAAGCTTACAAAAAAAAGTTAGTCTTGGGGGTCGATTCATTCAACTAAAAATTCTTCAAGGCAGTGCCCCAGCATGGCCACAGTCGAATGACTAAAACAAATGAAAAGTAGAAAAATAAACTTGTTCTTTATTAAGATGTTAAAGTGCAATGAAGGTGCCTGGCTTTGTGGCTCAGCTGACAGACACACAAGTGTAAGGTTGTGAGTTCCATTCCCAGGCCAGGCAGTACATTGAATGGAGTATCTTCAGCAAGGCACTTCATTCCACTTTGCTTGATTCCATTGAGCCAAAAATGAGTCGCATCTGTTGCAGAGTAGCATCTCACAGATTTTGAACCCCAAATCTTGGTAAAGTCAATTACCCTTCATAGCTATACTGAGCTCAATGAATGAGGGTGAGGTATGTGTGATACTTGGCTGCTATTTCTTGCATCTCCAATGGCCACATAGATGTTTCCATGTGAGTTTTCCCTCTCTTTCTCTCTAACTGTTCATGTTTACTCCTCTTGAAGTAAGGCTCTAATATAAAAATATACATGTATGTGTGTGTGTGTGTGTGTGTGTGTGTGTGTGTGTGTGTACATACATGTGTGTCTATGTATATACGTACATACACATGTATGCTTGCATGTATTACCAAATGTAAGTTATGATGTTATCAGACAGAGAGGAAAGATGTAAGGAAAAGTTTTAAAAAAGAAACAAACAAAAAAGGGGAGGGGGTTGGTAGTGATGGAGAGGTTGCAGAATAAAAGAAGAAGAAGAAGAAGAAGAAAATTTAGAATAATAAATAAAAGCTTTTTTCCATTTGTTTGCTTTCATTTTCCTTCCATGTTTTAAGCCTCTGTCGATGTGGTATATTTGAATAATTGATTGTAATTTTCAAGAAGAAAAAAGACACACCACAAGTGATATTTTACTCAAACAGCCAGACATACAACTCAAAGAATTCTCTGAGACTTTTTAGTCTGGTTCAGTTTTGATTTTGTTTGTTGTTGTTTTTTTTATATTTCTTTCAATCTTTTTTTTGTTTTGTTTTTCTAAAGTATTATCTATTTTCTCTCCATATCACTGATTACAAAACACACACACACACACAGATTTTAATCAATTCTTTTGGCGTCAGTTGTAAACTTACCATTTCCACCCTATCACCACCCCTTTCATTTTGCCATGCAATCAGCTTAGCATATTCCAGTCAAAAGCTAAAAAAGGAAATAATAATAATAATAATAATAATAATAATAATTATTATTATTATTATTATTATTATTATTATTATTATTATTATTATTATTATTATAACAGTAATAACAACAGCAATAATAATAGTAATAATAAGTTATTCTATTGTAAGCACAAGGCCTGAAACCTTGGGGTGGGTGGGCTTGCTGATTACATCAACCCCAGTGCTCGACTGGTACTCATTTTATCCACCCTCAAAAAGATGAAAGCAATGTTGGCCTCAACAGAATTTGATCTCAGAACATACAGATGGATAAAATGTTGCTGCTTGGCATTTTGCATGCTAACGATTCTGCCAGCTCAGTGCCTTAATCATAATAAAAATAATAATAATAATAATAATAATAATAATAATAATCTTTTCTGCTCTAGGCACAAGGCCTGAAATTTTTGGGGAAGTGGGGCCAGTCGATTAGATCGATTCCAGTACTTGACTGGTACTTAATTTATCGACCCCCGAAAGGATGAAAGGCAAAGTCGACCTCAGCGGAATTTGAACTCAGAACGTAGCAGCAGACGAAATACCGCTAAGCATTTCGCCCAGCGTGCTAACGTTTC
>NC_069006.1:6090053-6102827 GCF_001194135.2 Octopus bimaculoides | reverse complement strand
ATCACCCCCAGTGTTTCACTGGTACTTAATTTATCAGCCCTGAAAGGATGAAGGCAAAGTCAACCTCTGCAGATTTGAACTCAGAATGCGAAGATGGACGAAATGCCATTAAGCATTTCACCTGGCGTGCTAATGATTCTGCCAGATTCCCACCTTAATAATAATCTTTTCTACTATAGGCACAAGATCTGAATTTTTGTCAGGTGGGGGACTAGTTGATCACATCAACCCCAGTACTTGACTGGTACTTAATTTATCGACCCCGAAAGGATGAAAGGCAAAGTTGACCTCAGCGGAATTTGAACTCAGAACGTAGTGATGGGCGAAATACCGCTAAGCATTTCACCGTGTGCTAATGATTCTGCCAGCTTGCTGTCTTCATAATGATAATAATAATAATAATAATAATAATAATAATAATTATGATAATGGTTTCATATTTTTGGCAGAAGGTGAATAATTTTGGATGTGGATCAAGTCAGTTACATCATCCCCAGTGCCCAACTGGTACATATTTCATTGACCCTGAATGAATGAAAGGCAAATTCAACTTCAGTAGAATTTGAACTCAGAATGTATAACATAAAGAAATGCTTCTTAGCATTTCGTCCGGCATGTTAACAATTCTGCCGCCAGCTCAGTGCCTTTAATAATTGCTTCAAATTTTGACACAAGGCTAGCAGATTTAGGGTTGGGGTTAAGTCAATTACATTAACTCCAATACATGACTGGTACTTTATTCTATCAACCCCAAAAGAATGACAGGCAAAGCTGACCTCAGCAGGATTTGAACTCAGAATGTAATGAGTTTGTAGAAATAATCCTCACATTGGTATAAAACCTTTGAAGAACTCCAGTTTAATGTCATCATAACCAGAGGCACATTGCAACACTGCATATTGAAATATCCATAAACTAGAACCGTAGTGTGTGTGTGATGCCTTATTTATTGTACTTCTTTGATACCAATATATGGACCCCTTTGATTCATGTCTTACTCAGGTAGACTCTCTGCCCCCCACCCCGCCTCCATTCGGTATATAAAAGATACTTTTATAATTAAATATTATTAGGAATTATATAAAAAATTATTAAAAACTTTAGTGTATTGTGAAGTGTATCCAATTTATCTCCCATAAATTTAGCAACAAAATCTTATCTGGACACCAGTGAAGAACCACTGAGATAGGTAATATTGATTCCAATCAAGAAACACATCGCTTTTAATATCATTAAATAATGATGTTTATTAATTATACGTGTGTGCGTATGTGTATACCTCAGTATTTGAAATTCAGTGTCAATGTCTAATTTTTAATGATCAAACAGTGAGTGACCAAAACACAGACTGACCCTTTAACAGTAAACGCTGATTTGGTATATTTTTTCAGAAAAGATCAGGTTTTCAGCCCCATAAAACATTGTTGTTGATTAACTCTAATTTGCAATGATAGTTTGGCTCTCTCTCTCTCTTTTACATCAACCAATTAATTTTTGATACTTTCCACTATGGTAATTAAATGTCATTGTACTAATTAGTTGTCGTTTCTTATTTCTGCAGAAGACCAATTACGACTGATGGTCTTAGAACGTTTGGAGCAATTAGAGAAACGACTGAATACATGTACCCAAAATGAAATCCCCAGTGAACAAGTAGGTCTTTTACAGATACCCTCCATCATCATTATCATCATCATCATCACTTAATGTCTGTTTTTTATATTGTTCATCTTAAGGGTATAAAGGGTTGATCCCCTAATTACATTCAACCATTTACTACTTGAAGGGCAGTGAGATGAGTGAAATAAGTATTTTTTTCTGGGGCTGCTGGCCTGGTTGTGTTGATTGCATAGTCATATGGTTTGGGGGTCAATCCCACCATTGCAGCTCTTTGACCTTTACTTTTTGGTTATCTCCCTTGGCCTCAGGTTGACTGAAGTTTTGGTAGGAGTGAAATTCAGTGTAAGGAAACATTGTGGAAATATATCAGGTGGACTGTGGCTATTTGTGAGGTGGGATGAGGGATAGAGCTAATCTGCAATTAGATTTAACACCACTACCTGACCATAGGGTCTCCTTATTAGAGCTTGTGACTTGTGAAATGTGAGTAGTCCACCCTTGCCCTCCACCACTCTCAGAAATCATACAACATTCACAGGTACAACATTTTCCTCTTTGACTGAGCCACCAGACAAAAGAAAGCTAAATTTTAGTTTGAACTATTATAAGTTAGAATTTAGTGAAAAGGGGCTCCCATATGATAGACTGATGATATCAAGGTATTACAATAATTACGATTTCAAATTTGGACACACAGCCAGCAGTCTTAGAGGAGCGCATATGTTGATTAATTCAACCCCAGTATTCAACTGATACTTATTTTATTGACCCTGAACAGATGAAAGGCAAAGTCGACCTCAGTGGGATTTGAACTCAGAACGTAGAGACATATGAAATGGCCCTAAGTATTTTGCCACTGTTCTAGCAATTATGCCAGCTTGCAAAGTATTATAATATAATACTGAGGTATTACATTAATGACTGCAAGTTGAAGTTTATCAATCAGTTACGTTCCAGGAATATTGACGAAGCTACATTATTAAGTTGGTTGATTGTGTTGTAACAGTAGCTTTTATAGCTGTACATTAGTAAACTTATGTGGCCACTGTCTGCAGTTTTAATTGAATTATTTATTAAAGAGAAGAGAATAATCCACTTTAAGAATGTGTTCTACCATTTCTCAATGAAGTTGGATTTTAATCTGTGAGAAAGCATCAGAAAATCGTTAGTTGTTGCTGAGATGGACTATAATTACCAATTCATTGTATAACAGGAATCTAATTGATTTTTCCCTGTGTAAAACCTTCTTATAGAAATGATGTACCAACCTTTTTCTCTGAAACAGTTTCGAGGGAGAAGGCAACAATTGTACGGTTCCCCTCTCCCATTTCTTCTTAAAACTTTTCTTTAATCTCATTCTTAAGGAGATTAGACATCTAAGTTTCCTTTCAGAAGGGACTTTATGAGAAATGATATTGTGAAGTTATCTCTTATGAAGTTTTTCGATGCAAACTTCACCAATATTTTCTCTCTAGTGGAAATAGCTCTGTTTCCTGAAACAAAGGTAGTTCTTTGAACTTCTCTTTGCTGCAATGCCTTCAGAGAGAGATTATTGATCAGATAAATATTAAATAATTAAAACCAACTTTTATTTTCAAAGGAAGGATCATAACCTTTAATAAGCAATTCACTTCTGAAATTTCATTTTAACTCTAATTACTGCTCCTAATTAACTCTCATTTGTGTATCTGGTTAATTATCATTTGTGTCTTTAATGTCTGCAGGAAATAATTTTTTGTTTTTCATTTTAGCCACAGAATTCTCAACAAAGCAATGACTTTGAATGGCGCCTGGTACAGCATATAATGACATTGTCCCGACTGCCCTGGGCCAATAACGATGTCTTCCCCAAGGCCGGCCCTGGGGGTATGACTTTGTTGCATCTAGCTGGAGCACTTGGTTATGCTGAAGTTATTAGAAGCCTTATCCATTGGAGGTAATATTCAAATATTAACCGATCACAATAAAGAACAATGAAATTTGTTAGAGAGTTTTCATGAAAAAACAATATTTTTATCATAAACAAAAATGTCGTCATTCCTACCAAAAGCAAAGAATGGCATTGTTCAAAGCTTATTGTTCTTGGACTAAGTATGGTAGTAGTCCCTATCACGAGTTCCTTAATGTTAGCTGGTTACTATGTGTTACTGCTGCCACTGTCCATTGTTTTTATGTTGTAACAGCACTCTGGCCTGCTGCTGGTTCTTCTACTGTCTGCTGACTGCTATTTCTTGTCTGGTCTAACGTCTGCCACCTCCCCATAGTGGCTAAAATGCACCGAATACATAGTGCTGATCTTTATCAGGAAAAGTGCACCAAAGATGAAACTGTTGTTATTATATCCAGTTCCACACAAAGCCTTGAATGGTCAGATTTTTTTATGACTTCAATAATATTCTAGCAAACTGCCTTCATATTCTTGAGTTGCTTTTTTGCATTGAATACAGTGACCTGGATTAAATATTCCTGCAACAAACTTGTTATTCCTTTTCCTTCAACCTTTCACATCCAAACAGCATAATATTGGCTGCTCCTCCCAGTCAGTAAATTTTGTTCATATTTTATATATAGCTCTGCTACAGATTAACATAACTACTACAAGTAATATTTCTCTCTGTAAATCCTGTCCTCAGTTTTAACTTAGTTCCCATACTCACTAATACAGCTGCTCCAACTATTTGTGTCTGTAAATCCTGTTCTTAGTTCTTACACAGTTCTGATACAAGTTAATGTAGCAACTAACAAAGAAAAAAAAGCATTTTTTTTTTCTGTAAATCTTGTTGCCAGTGAGCTATTTCAAGTCCACAGCTTCAGGCAAATATCATATTTTAGCCATTATGTAATGTAACAGTATCTCTAATACTAACCTCACTCAGGTTTACTAAATTTCCCTCTCTAGAACAGTGTGAACAAGATATGATACACAGTGTTTTTTTTTTGTTGTAGACGAACAAATTTCTCTTGACTGTGACTAATCAGATTGGAAACTTAATACACATGCACACACACATATTTTCTGGTACACATAGACATATTCAAGTACATTCACACACACATATGTATCCTTGTACATACACACACAATCGCACACATTTTTGTTATTTTCTCTGTTAATAATTGAATACATGTGGCTGATCAAGACACCGTCTTAATTAACCCATCTTCACCTTGGTTATTTATATTAAATATACCGACAGACATGCAGCCGTATGGTGCTTCTTTTGTTTAAAATCCTCATATGGTGGATAAACTTCTTTCATATAGATGCAGGCATGACTGTGTGGTTAAAAAGCTTGCTTACCAGCCATATGGTTTTGGGTTCAGTCCCACAGTGCAGTACCTTGAGCAAGTGTCTCATCTCAGCTCTGATCAGGCAAATCAGAGCTGGAAGGAGACCAAACACCAACCTAACCTCCATCCATTTCCTCGAACCGCACACTCACATATGAACACAGCTTTGTTGGATTTTATCTTGGAGACTGGCTTCTCCTTTGAGACGATGTGCGTAAATACCTCGTTCACCCCAAAAGACCTCAGTCAACTATCAGACAACTAAGAATACATGTAGTTCCCATTGGTTGGAGTTTGTCAGAGGAGAATGTAATTAAGTCACATGTGATAAGAAATTTAATGGGAGCTTACTAATTAACCTGTTGTTGTTGTTGTTCAACCCTAATTCAACCTTCATTAAAACCTTTCCATCTATCACCATCCTGTCTGTCTTCTGAGGGATACTTAGAATTAAACTAATATGTCCTTTAATTATTTATGACCGTAAGGTGTAATTTGAGGGGAATTTAGTTTTACTAGCAGGATGTATGACCATATAGGGGCTTCTCTCCTTGATTCATGCTGCTGTTATTATTTACGGTGCGAGAGGCAGGGGTGGTGGTCACTGGTTATTTAAATTAATAAATGATATTTTGTTGTTTCTTTCAGATCAGAGAATCCCAGCCTTGTGCTAGAATATGAAGTAGATGCCCACAATGTCGATGATTATTCTTGTACGCCACTGGTAAGAATATATCTCTCTCTATGTGTATACATCTCACTTGCCAAAGCTTGGGCCGCTGTGCCGGAGTTTTGGCACCTGCATTGGTGGATGGCTCCAGGTAGCTCTGGTGTCACAATGGAAAAGAGACCAAAACACCTTCAGGGATGCTACACTGCCTGGTGTGACATCAACTCTTGCATCCGGAGACAGAGTATAGCAACACTCTCAGAACACAAGGGTTTACCCAAGCACACACACACACACACACACACACACACACACACACACACTCATGCATGCACACTCTCACATTTATAAAAATTGTTTTCAGATGTATTTGTTTATTTTTCATGGTGACAGGGGTTGCATGAGTTTTTTAAGCTAGTATTCTACAGCTGAATGCTCTTCCTGTCACTAACCCTTACCTGCACCTCATTTAAGATATTTTCATTCAACCAGTTGTCTCGTGTCGAAACTGCCCAGCCACTGGAGATGTGAAGTTGACATCTCCATTACTTGAATGATGTCATACAAAGACTCATGGAAACAAGCAATCACACATACAGGCATACATGCATACATACAAACATACATACATGCATACATACATAGATGCATACATGCATGCATGCACACACACACATACACACACACATACATACATACATAGGACATACATAGCAGGTGCTTTCTCGTATACGAGCCAAGCCATTCCTAGACAGAATCACTGAAATGAGTCATCAGTGATGCAATGTCAGGCCCTTGTATGACTCTTGAGTCCTGCCAAACATTTGCACATTCTATTGCATAATGCACAGCTGTGCTTGCTGGCAAAGGGAACCAGTGCCACAGTATGAACTCCTTCCACGTGCCTTTTCAATCCTCCGACTGAGTGGAACACCCTTCCACAGATTGTACATGTTCTGCTGTCCACATACACACACACATGCATATGTATACAGGCATACTTATGATGGACTCCTGTGCAGTTACCGTTTTTTTTTTTGTTTTCTTTTTTTTTTTTACTTCCTCAGAAATGATAAAATAGATAACGATAAATATCACGATTTTTAATTTAGTAAATTAGACACCATCCGTCTATTGTATCTTATGTCTTGCATCTCTGAAACCCTTGTCATCATAATGGTGATCGTCATCATTCTCCCTTCTGATCCTCTTTCGTTGTTTGTCCTGTACATTTCAGATGTGGGCTTGTGCAAAAGGTTACACAGAAGCTGCTCAGACACTTTATCATTGGAACAGAGGCCCGTTGAAGGTCTGCAACAAGGATGGGATACTACCCTTGACAGCAGCCCGGCATCATGGCCACCACAACCTGGCCAACTGCATTGAGTTGTTAGAGCAGACCCACAACAACCAGAAGGCACTCACTCCTCGGACTACAATCAGTGTGCCTGACACGGTGGAACCTTCTGGTGGCAGTGGTGAAGTTTCAAGTACCATTAGTGATACATTCCTTGCCCCTGACAACGTGAATACGGTGTCAAGTTCAGGGGTGATTGCTTGTGAACAATCAAACACATTTCCTTCAGCAATTTCCACAACCTCCGATGATTCCGGCAACGACAGCCTTTTCGCCGGGACATCTTCCCCTCCTTTGGCTCCTCCACCACCACCACCCCCTCCCCCGCCATATCCGGGCAACAGTAAGCTGGTGCGAAGGATGAGTGAACAGTGCTTGGGCAGCAGCACCACCAGCAGCAGCAGCAGCAACAACAGTAGTGGCAGCAGCAGTGGTGGTGGTGGTGGTGGTGGTGGTGGTGGTGGTGGCGGCGGCAGCGGCGGTGGCGGCAGCAGAAGTAACAGTACATCTCCCCAGCAGAAATCTAACAAACGTTACTCTGTTGACTTTGTGTCCCCCAAACGAACCTCTGTGGAGCGGAACAACCTCCTCTCCGACACTTACCATAAACCGGTGCGGGAATCTATATCTGAACCACACCTGTCCAGTTTCTTCAAAACAGCACAACAACAACAACCCCTACTCTCTGCTTCCTCACAAGGAATGGATTCTTCCAACCAAATTCCGGACATGCTCATGCACACAGATACCTCCCTGGGGACAGAACATCTGTCTTCAACTGACTCAATAATGATCAGAGGCCCTAGAAGACAGAGCTCTGACAACCATCTGCTGTTCTCCATGGATACAGGTAAGGCTTTTGTAATATCCTTATTTAACTGAACTCCTTAAGTGAGCTGGCAGAATCGGTTGCATGCTGGCCGAGGTGCTTAAAGCCTTGTGAGTGGGTTTGGTGTATGTGTATGTATGTGTGTGTGTCTCTTTATCTGTGTCTGTTCCGCACCACTGCTTGACAACAGGTGTTGGCATGTTTATGTCCTTGTAACTTAGCAGTTATAAGCATCAAAAATATATTGACACTCTGTCTACTAGAAATAGCAGCTAAATCTAACTCAGTTTTATTGATTTATGAAAAGGACATTTCAGATAATGTAGTCTCTAATTAGAGATCTCTAATTATAGATTAAGTTAATCAGAACTAATTAAGGACTGACAACAACAGCAACAATCAAAATATTATGTTATGTATATTTTACTAACCTCCACTAACTAGAGTCTTAATTATAATGAAAAGTAATTAAAAGATTTAAATATAGTTGTAACTAAGTCCATCATCATGAAAGTGTTAAATTGTCAGTGAAGACAAACAGGTGATATTTTATTCTGGGAATCTGTTGTTAAGTTATTGATAGAAAACAGTTGTCTGATATTACTCTTTTTATCTATTTATTTATTTGTTTGTTTATCTATTTGTTTGTTTATTTAATTCTGTACTAAGTAGTGATGGATATACATTATTTGGTTAACAATATAGCAACATCAGTACCCATTAGTGATTGGGAATAAATGAACTGTATGTTAGTTGAATTATGTTTGTGACATATTTTAACTTCTAAAGGCAAATTCACTGCAGTTACCATGGAGAAAAAATTCTCACTTATGGTAAATGGTGTAAAAACACCATTTATGCCCAGTACTTCCCACTATTGGATTCCCAGATGCACATTTCTAACTCTTTGGCCTTCTACCATGGGAAATGGGGTGTTGGAACTCTGTCGCTTACGATGTCGAGAGTTCCAGTTGATCCGATCAATGGAACAGCCTGCTCGTGAAATTAACGTGCAAGTGGCTGAGTACTCCACAGACACGTGTACCCTTAACGTAGTTCTCAGGGATATTCAGTGTGACACTGTGACAAGACTGACCCTTTGAATTACAGGCACAACAGAAACAGGAAGTAAGAGTGAGAGAAAGTTGTGGTGAAAGAGTACAGCAGGGTTCGCCACCATCCCCTGCCGGAGCCTTGTGGAGCTTTAGGTGTTTTCGCTCAATAAACACTCACAACGCCTGGTCTGGGAATTGAAACTGCGATCCTATGACCACGAGACCACTGCCTTAACCACTGGGCCATTGCGCCTCCACCCCATGGGAAATACTGAAAAGAGATAACCCTGGGCAGATTCAAAGCCATAGCTTAAACTCAAAGTAAAAATTTGACATTTGATGAAGAATTCATGTTGGAATAAAACCTAAGGAATCTATTTGTATTTGGTGCTAATTCATTCCTTTTGAAGTTGTTCTTAATGTAAAAAATAAACGAATATTTGTGGTTACATATTAATTAGTAATTGTTTGTTTCTTCAGATGAGCTATCATCCCATCAAGGGGAAAGTCCCCTTCTAGATGGAGAACGCATACCTTCCGATGACGAACTGAAAGTGCATGAGAAGCGAACAATTGTGGGCGAAGATGGCAGCGAAGAAGCAAAGAAACATATGGTCACTTTAGCACGTCAAATCATTGATGCTATGCCTGAACGTATAAAATCTTCCCCGAGCCGGGAGGATTCTACTGCTGAAACAGAGCAAATATGTCGCGAGCGCAGCAGCTCTCATAGCTCCCTAGCCTCACAGAACTCTCCAATCGCATCATCTTACGGGGAAGATTCTGGAATATCTACCCCACTTGGTGATGGTCTTTCATTTGAAGATTATCGGTAAGTCTCTTTCAACAACGTTTCTTTTACTTTTGCTTCCATTTTCTTGGTAAGGTGCTTCATTGGTGGAATCATGAGAACATTTAATCCCTACCATCTTACTGGTATGTCACGAGACATTCCACTGCTGGTTGTTTATAATAATAGCAAGTCTTTCTATTATGGGCACAAGGCCTGAAATTTGGGGCTAGTTGATCACATTAACCCCAGTACACAACAGGTACTTATGTCATCATTCTCTTGGGCATGGGTCTAAGGTTAAGAAATTCACTTTACAACCACGTCGTTTCAGGTTCAATCCCACATTATAGAAGCCCATTGTGTGGGTGCATACATACATTCAATGCCCAAGGGACAATCTGCATAAGCTGGGGTTTTCAGAAAAAGAAATTCATCAATTAATTAACTCACATATTGCAAATACAAGCTGTAAGTGCAACAACAAAAATGTGTAAGGCATTTCTTGAGTTTAAAATGTGACATTGTTTTGTTATCTACATTGCAATGATGGAACTCTGTATCTTTGTTGGAAACCAGCTCCTTTCTCAGAGGAAGAATTGAAAATATTTAAAGCAGAAGAGACCATACATGCAAACATACATACATCCTCCTCCTCCTCCTCCTCATCATCATCATCATGCATTTGCTTTTCCCAGCTGGCATGGGTTGAATGGTCTGCCGGGGTCTGGTGAGTCACAAAGCTTTGTTATGTTCCATGTCAGCTTTAGCATGGTTTCTATAACAGGATGTTCTTCCTAATGCCAAGGACGCCCTTCCTAACATCGTCTGTGTGTGTGTGTGTGTGTGTGTGATCACAATTTTAATGTCCACTTTTCCAAGCTAGCATGGGTCAGACAGAGTTTATTTAGGCAGTTCCAAGTGAGGTAATATTTCCCCATTGGCACACAAATTCTTGCAGACTGTTGAAAATGAATGGCAGTATTAGTGTGACAGTGACAGCCATTTACAACTAACACACACACACATACATAAATGACAGGCTTCTTTCTTTTTCCATCTATCAGGCAAATGTGCACACATTCATACATATACACAGCATCGCCATCTCGTATCGTCTCCTCTCAGCCAGTTCAGTGTCAAGCATTGCTCCAAGGTTATCCACCATTAACTGTGGCTATGTACCTGGTGAGATTCCAGTCCCATCTATGGCAGCTGGTAACCCATGGCAAGATTTGAACTCAAACTACAAAGAATTACAAGTACTACAATGTATTCTGTACAGTAACTCTTACAATTCCCCCAGACCACCATGCTGGATTTAATCAGCTTACAGTCACCATAGCAACATCTCTGGCTAATTACACCTTTCTAATTGATCTCAGCTTCACGGTTCCGGGTTCAGTCCCACTGCATAGCACCTTGGGCAAGTTTCTTCTATTTTAGCCTCAGGCTGTGAGTGGATTTGGTAGCCGGAAACTGAAAGAAGCCAATCACATGTTTGTGTGTTTGTGTCTGTATTTGACTCTCACCACCACTTGACAACCAGTGTTGGTGTGTTTATGTCCCCATAACATAGCAGTTCAGTGAAAGAGACTAATACAATAAGTACCGAGCTTAAGAAACAAATGAGTCCTGGGGTCAATTTATTCCACTAACAATTCTTCAGAGCAGTACCCCAGCATGGCCATAATCTCGTGACTGAAACAAGTAAAAGATAGAACATGGAAGGTAATGGTTAATGGAATAAAGACTTATGGAATAATGGGTGGTAGTTTCTCAGCTATATTTGTTACAGTTGTTTATAGATTTCATCTTTTGAAAGAGAATCTGTTTTCCGGTGTTTGTATGATGAATCTAACCATTTGGCTTTCAGTTATAATGATCTGGGTACTCCTGCCTCATCAGTCAGTCCAGACTCCACCTGTCTACCCAGTCCTTATAGTCCATATTTCCAGATAGATTCTCCACCACCTACAACTGCTGATTTTACAGAGTACTTCAATGCTCCAGCAACGTACATGGAGAAGGACTTCTCTCAGCTAACATTATCAGGTATCTATATATATATATATATATATATGTATATAATATTCATTCAATTGTTTGTTTTCAAAATCTGTTCTTACTTGCTAACACTCAGAATGACAAATGTTTGACAGTCAGATGCCGCTCACAAATAATGGATTTTGTACTCTAATTGTCCTCCAAAGTGCAGACTGACAGAAAAATTTAACAGGGAATCTGCTTTTCTCTCAATATTTCATTGTGTGTAGCACGCTGGGCGAAATGCTTAATGGTATTTTGTCTGTCTTCGTGTTCTGAGCTCAAATTCCACCGAGGTCAACTTTACCTTTCATCCTTTCGGGGTCGATAAATTAAGTACCAGTTGCGTACTGGAGTCGATCTAATCGACTGGCCCCTCCCCTAAAATTTCAGGCCTTGTGCCTAGAGTAGAAAAGAATATTTCATTGTATGTCCGTCTGTCTGTGTACATATGTGAGCATATATATATGTATGTGTATATAAATGTATATACATATGTGTGTATACATACATACATATGCATACATACATACATATACATACATACATACATACACATACATACATACATACACATACATACATACATACATACATATACATACATACATACATACATATACATACATACATACACATGCATACATACATACATACACATGCATACATACATACATATACATACATACATACATACATACATATGTCAAATATATCAAATATTTTCTCAGCTCTTGATAGATCAGGGGTTTGTTGTTGGAGTATAGCTCTAGGTGAACATAGATTGACCAGATTTATGGCACACAAGTAGTTGACTAAACGGCACTGTTCATATAGCTTAAGTCCTACATGATTTATTGAGATGAAGACCAACCCTGCTTTTACTCTGCAGCCTCTTGTGATTGTCTTCTCTAACCGTGTTGGGTGATGTTTTGTTGTTGCAGATCAGGAGCAACGAAAGCTGTACGAAGCGGCCAAAGTGATCCAAAATGCATATCGACAGTATAGAGATAAGCAGCAGTTACTGCAGCAGAGGCAAAAAGAAATAGAAGCAGCCATCCTCATCCAAAGTTACTACCGCCGATATAAGCAGGTGGGGGCGACTACCCTCTCTCT
>NC_069006.1:6083978-6089550 GCF_001194135.2 Octopus bimaculoides | reverse complement strand
TCTCTCTCTCTCTCTCTCTCTCTCTCTCTCTCTCTCTCTCTCTTTCTCTGTCTTTCTCTCTCCATCTCTCTTTCTTTCTCTCTCTCACAAAATTATTTGTTTTGCCTTTCAGTGATGCGTTTTTGTGAACTGGCACAATAAGAATCAGTTGAGCCTCTGACAATGCTTTGCAGTATTTTTATAGTCGTATCCCTTTACGTTCTGAGTTCAAATTTCCACAAAGTCTACTTTATCATTTACGTTTTTGGTCAGGGACCCTATCTTTTCCAGGAATTACCTTTGTCTCATTCTTCAGCTTCAAATATTTACCTTTAGTAAATCCTGTTTCTTGTGCCAGTGGCATGAGAAAGCATCCTTTTACACTCTGTAAAGTGGTTTGGCATTAGACAGAGAATCCTGTCATAGAAGCCATCTGAAAGCTGACAATGGCACTCAGCACAGCCCTGTGGCTCACTGGATCATGTCAAACCATCCAAGCGATGCCAGTACAGAAAACGAGCACTAAATGATGATGATGATGGCTATCCAATCGACAACCACCAATACTATCTCTACTTGTCACCATCTACAGCAACATTGTAGGTCTTGAATTAGACATTGAGATGTTTGCGACAAGTTTCTCAGATATCATGATCATAGTCAGATTGCTGAAAAATAAGAAGACAAGGGGCAGATAGATTGGGGCCAGCAAGGCTTTCCTGGAATAAACAAAATCTATTTCCCCTCTCTTTCTTGTTCCTGCATCTGTTTTATTTGGTTGTGGTGAACTTATTCTCATTTCATCTGACGATGGCGTGCCAACAATTTTGATGTCGACCTGCCTAAGACTACCTCTGCTTCTAAGAAACAAACAAGTGATCTAAAATAAAATTTGTCTTCAAAATTTTATTTTAAAAAAAAACAGCTGCTTAATAACAACAAAGTTACTTTGCTACTTTTTGCAGTATTTTCAAAATTAATTGAAACAAAGGCTTTGTATTTCATGGAAAAGGGTTGAAGTGATCTATATTAAAACTTGCCATCAAAATTTCGGGTTAATTTCTATTCCAAACACCAGTTTAATAATGATGAAGTTATTGTACTAGATCCTTCAGTATTTTCAAAATTAATCGAAACAGAGGATGTGTATTCCAACAGAAATATGGTAACAAAGGGATAAACTGTATCTGCTACTTTTTGCCTAGATTTTTGTATGAGTTTCTTCAAAGCTGTTTATATAACAGATATTGAAGAGCTTATTATATTACTCTCTGCTCTGAATGAGGCACTTAACACTGCCTACTCACTTGGCTGCGAGCAGAAGAACAGATAATGAATGAAGGAAAGGATATAAATATGATGATGATGTTTAGCTTCAGATTAACCAAGGCTGAGCAGACATATAACCAGAGACCTTCCAAGCATGACCATCCTTTTTTATATATATATATATATATATATATATATACATATCATGGTCCAATATGTCCTCATTTAGGAGGACAGTAAGTTGTCTTTTGAGGAGATCTGGTTATTATTTCTAGTAGTCCAAGTAAGTACATAGTGACCCTATTAGCTACCTTAACATCTGTTTTATTTAGTGATGAAGTTGCATTATTTATTATGATTAATTATAAATTAAGATGAAGATTTATAACTTCCAGTTTGAAGAACAAAATCTTTTCATTTGAGAACAAATCACCAACTAAAGACCGTTTCCTTGTCCCTCTCTCTCTCTTCCTCTCCAGTATGCATACTTCAAGAAAATGACACAAGCGGCTGTACTAATCCAAAGTCAGTTCCGCAGTTACTATGCACAGAAGCGGTACAAGAAGTCGCGGAGTGAGACGGATGCATCCATTCAAAATCAGTATCGCAGCTACAAAGAACCAGAGCGTCTCAAGAAAAGCCGTAACACATCTGTCATCATTCAACAAAGATTTAGGTGAGGCTGATTGGTTTCTTTTTTAAGAATAATTTTAATTTGTCAGTTAACCAATATGGAAAACTCACATTAACACACAACAAGTTTTTATCAAATAAAGTTGTGTGAGTTTGGTAAGAAGTTTGCTTCCCGACCACATGGTCTCAAGTTCAGTCTCACTCCATAGCACCTTAGACAAGAGTTTTTACTATAGCCTCAGGCCAAGCAAAGCTTTGTTAGTGAATTTGGTTGATGAAAAGTGAAAGACACTTGTTGTGTGTGTGTTCATGCGCATGTGTGTGTGTGTGCGCATGTGTGTGTGTGCGCATGTGTGTGATGATAGCACCCCCACTTTGTCTAGGGGTCCTGTCTTGCAAGTTACTTGGTGATGTCCCTAGTATTGGTGCCATGAAACAAAGTACCTAGTACATTCTGTAAAGAGGTTGGTGACAAGAAGGGCATATGGCCATAGAATATCTGCCTCAAGGAATTCCATCTGACTCATGCAGGCATAGAGAACTGGACGTTAAAACTATGACGACGACGGTGATGATGATGAAGGTGATTCTTTGTTAGGTTGCTTTCTAACTGCTCTGATTTGATGGGGTTGCAAAGAACCAAGTCTTATTTCTAGTTTATCAGTCTCCACTGCAGTTACCAACTGACACTTTTTGAACTTGTATGAAAAGTGTGTATAGAAAACGAGATCCAACATGCCCTGATTGCTCTAGGATGGCCTCACTAACTATCAACAGATGAAACTGACAAACAAGTTTCGAAGACCTATGGGGTCACGCATTACTTTTTGGTTGGTTGCCTTCATAAAAGAGATCCGTTGGGGCAGAATTGATGAGGGTTACTTAACAACAGTATCAACCTGGTGTGTTTACTTTCACATATCCTGTTTTACTCTTCTTTTTATTTATATTATTTTATCATTGTTTAATTTTCTTTCTCCTCTTCTTCCAACCAGGAGCCATTATCAACGGAAGCAGCCTGAGGAGTTGGATGGCAGCCAACTATCTCAATTAGTCAATGAAGCAAACGAAAGGTAAAAATTAATTACTTCTTCATCTCCGTTCCTTGTGGTTCTAGTCAGATCATTGTTCTTTTGTTTGTTTTGTTTATTGTTTGTTTTGTGTTGAAGTAGACTAATACTAATACAGACCCATGGACTAATGTATATATATATATATATATATATATATATATATATACACACACACACATGTACACACACATTTACTGATGTAGGAAGGCAATTTAGGTGAAGGTAGATTAATTTAGATGTATTAATATGAACTGAGAAGTAAAGCAAGACAAGTGTATGTGGCTGGATTGTCAGGATGGTCATTGGCGACCGAGTTTCTAATAAAGGTCTTTACTAGAGAAGGAAAAGAAAGTAGTTTATAACAGTGGATTATATAGCAGTTAGGACTAATAATGGTTAAGATAGTAACACATGAAGAAAGAGGTGAATTTGTCTGTTTGTCATTCTGAGTGACAAAGGTAGAAAGATAGACACAGAAGCAGAGAGGAGGGAGCCAAATAAATAGAAATAGAAACATTGAAATTTCGTTTTGGGATTTGGTTTGCAAGATTCTTTATGTGAGTTCATGTGTTGAAGCATATTTTGTTGTGTCTGGGGAGAGTCATTCTCTTTTGGTGCCTTTATAATTTAACACACTCACCAGTAAAATTTCCACTTATTTCTCTTTTATTTTTCTAAAATTTCCATTACGTCTTGCAACCTTTTCAATAGTTTTGACTATTGAAAAAGTTGCAAGATGCAACGAAGATTTTAGGAAAATTAGTAAAAATTTAGAAATAATTTTACCGGTGAGTGTGTTAAATTATGAGGCACGAAAAGAGGATGACTCTCCCCAGACACAACCAAAACATTGAAACTTCTTTATGTAACACAAACTCCTCAATCGTGGCTTTGAGGGATGCACATGGCCCTCAAGCATCCTTTCAGTGTCCCCTGGCAGTCCTCCCTCTATAAATATGATAAACTTTTTTTTAATTGACTTGTGTTTTACTTTTTCTGGTATGGCTCCCTAAAAAAATACAGGTTTGGAATCTGACCTGGATATTAAAAAGGTTGAGAACCATTGTATTAGACTGTTGCTATGGTTTTGAAAAGTTAACAAATTAGGGGACAGCATTAGGTAATGTCTTTGGTTTAAGGGCTTTGGCTAGAAGAAGTTCAGAACATGGCTGACCCAGGAAAAACCCAGAAGGAATTCTGCTTCTTGCAAAATAATAATTGTGTGCTCAGATACTAATAAGTACAGGTGATAGTTTATGAGATTGTATGCTGAGGCGGCAGTATGTACAGGTAACACTGTACTCCATAGTAATGAAACTCACCAAAATCAACAAATGTGTAATGATGCAAGATGTGTTGGGTTTTCTATGTGGAGGCCCCTGGTTTCTACAGACAACAGACATGACTAAACTGATAGACATGTCAGGTATCAGACCTACAATCAAACATGATGCAACCATGACCAGCTTCTCTGTTTTTCCCTATATAGTATATCTACTATATGTGTCCTTTCTTGTTCAAGACAGAATAGTTTGGCTGCTATGTCTTGCAGATCCGACAATCCTGTAGCAGCTCCTTCATTGACTCAGATGAATTACTCTGAGGTGGTCATGGTCTAAAACAAAGAACGGTGAGGAACAGAGGAGTAGAAGTGAAGTGAAGTGTTTGGACTGTATCTTAGGATGTTAATGTCATTCACACATGGCACTGCCTGACCATTCCATCTTGACATAATGTAGCAAATACTGATAGTGATGAGGAAGAGGGAGAGGTGAATTATGAAGCTCCGTTACTCCATTATCTTCATGTGATAGGATTAGATAGTAATTAATCATGTGTGATGACAAATTATCTTTAGAAGATGAAAAGGAGACACTTGGTGTACCATGGACATTGGTGATGCTATTGGTGTAACGACAAGCATAGATTCACTGGACATCAAATATATAAGACAAAAGGAACATAGCATGGAAGGCAGAAGAGAGGGGGTAGGGGTAAGGTGGAGTTGCTAAATAGGAGTCTAAGTTAAAGGAGTGAGGATGATTAGCTCTAACCATAGAATTAATGTTATAAGATTATTATTATTATTATTATTATTATTATTATTATTATTATTATTATTATTGAAGAAGGCGAGATGGCAGAATCATTAGCATGTTGGATGAAGTGCTTAGTAGTATTTCACTGTTGCTATGTTCTGAGTTCAAATTCCACCGAGGTCGACTTTACCTTTCTTCCTTTTGGGGTTGATAAATTAAGTACCAGTGAAACACTGGGGTTGATGTAATTGACTAGTCCCCTCCCCCAAAATCTTAGGCCTTGTGTCTTCAGTAGGAATCCTGTGACTAAGATGTAGCCTTCTGAACCATCTAAATGAGCAGCCCACTCAAAATTATGCTGAACCTCAAATGTGGCAGCCTCTCCAAATCATAGCAGCATGAGAAATGGACATTAAGTGATGGGGAGAATAATGTTGATATATGATATACACTGAAATGTGTAGATATATATTTGTCTCATATTTTCTATAGAAGACATTGTAACAACTAGTTTCACACTTGTGGTCATCATCAAAATGTTATATATATATATATATATATATATATATATATATATAT